>NW_023276601.1:0-54188 GCF_013357705.1 Chelonus insularis | reverse complement strand
TCACTCTTGATTAATATCCTGAATAACTCTTTCATAACATAATTCTGACAGCAAGCGCATACAATACGAGGTGTATCCATTGATCTTTTTGTTAGAGCAATGAAAGCATTGTTGTAATTATCATAAATTTGAGTTTCATTCAAACAAATAGTATCTTCCTTTTAATAAATTAAGGATTTTATCGCTCTCACGGCTGGATAATGGGGTGATAATATCCAAACAATAATGGATAAACAGTCACAAGATTGACTCAATGTATAACAACTCTCTAAATGCCCAAGTTTGCCAAAAGAATGTTCTACAAAAAGTTGTTCAAGGATTTCGCAAACATTGCGAAAAGTGAGGGTTTTCATTTTTCCAAAAAGCAATATACTTTGTTATTACGTTAATAATGTATCGTTCACGATTTTTTAATAATTCATCGTAATTTTTTATTGTATTACTGCGAAACAGATCATTATCTTCGGTAATATAGAACGTTTTACAATTATGATCACATTTCCACCGGATTCTGTTATCACTACATTTTTCGATTTGTAAAATATTAAGAGCCTGACATTTATGATTAACAACGATTGGTTCGTTATTTATAAAAAAGTATGCTGTATTACAAAAATAAGCTTCTGTTGTAGGAGTGTGTAGTGATTTGCCGCATAAATTTTTTAATTGTGCGCTGATTCCTTTAGAAGCGCAATAAATAGTATAATTATAATTGGATTTCTCTCTAATCTGATTAATACAATTTTTAAGTTGATTAATATAAACGTTTCGTTGAGCAAAACACCAGTTAATAATTCGTTCAGATAATAGGCGATTTTCTATAGGATCATTAAATGAAGATGTATCATCATCTGATACTTCAGTAATTTGTGATACAAGTTTCTTTATTAAGTGTCATTCGAATTCCTTTTGATTGTCGTACGATTCGTTTTGCTGTTCAATGTGTTGGTTATTTTAACATTTTTCATAATAATCGATGATGTTGAAGCAACCAGTTATGATTTGTTTACATCACAAATTTGAGAAATTATTGAACAGGAGGTGATACTTAAGTTTTTTTACTTATCATCCTTTGTCAATGGTTTATCAACGTCACTATCGTACTTGTAGCGTTTTACCTGTTTTGGAGATACACCGTTTTCATTTAATGAATGAATCAATAAATCTTACGAATTTTTCTTATTAAAAAATTATCTAGATCATCTGAACTCTTTTTTAAGTTCTCGAAATTCGTGTTATTACCAAAAAGCACCTCAGTACGAATTTTTTTCAAAAAATCATGTAAATGATTATCCGAATTCCTATCTAAGTTATCAACAGTGGACGATTGTTTTTCTTCATTTATAATTTCTCAACAATATGATTTCAATAGAGGATTTTTCAAGAATGTTAACACACGAAATAATCATAAACACTTCATGGTTTTTTATGAATTTTTTTTTACTCTATAAAATATGTTATTACATCTATTCATTTATGTTTTTACATTTTTTAATCATTAATACGGTAAGAATTAAAATAATCGAATATCTTGGAATTTCTTCAACCAAAATATGTGTGCTGTTTTTTTTCTTCTTATTAATATTAGCAGAATTATCCTACTTTACCGTTTTTAATGGAATAATAAATTCGCTTCTGGAAATAAACAGTTTCACAAAAGGGCTGGAGCTTAGTCGAACGTGTGCATGCTGTGTTCGAGACTAGTCATGTGCGTTTTATTTTTTTTATTTTATGCATTTTAATTGTATTAGCCAATCATTAATTTTTCTGAGTTTTTGCTCCTTCCATCTAAAATATTTAACCTTATTACCTGTAACTAATTATAGTAATAATAATATTATAAATTAATAGTAGTATCTATAAAAGAAGAAAAAATCATAAATGAAATTTCATAACATCTAAAAATATTGGAATCATACAATATTAATAAGACTTGATTCTAGGATTCTCAAAAAGTCGATGAACATATCGATATCAAAAAAAGAGTGATGCAAAGGTGTAAAATATTTCTTTCAACCTGATTTCTTAATTATGAATACTGCCGAAAAACAGTAGTAACAATTATTCCCAACCAATGACATTTCGCGCAAATACTCGTTTTACTAATTAATCTAATTAACTAAACACTAATTAACTAATAATCTTCACAAGAAATCGTCATCGAAAAAGTTTTGCATCTTGATTACAATTTATTTATGGAAATTTTCAGTGAGAAACAACTTCATAATCTTATTAGCGCATTAACATCCCTCAAAGTCCTAAAGTATGAAAATCTGTAGGCGTCTGAAACATCCAATACCTGAACCCGCATAGTAATTGCAGTTCAACGCCACATGTAATGACAATTTTACTCAAGGTAGTTTGCAAGGTCAACCGATGATTCTATCTTTAATAGTTTAAAAAAAACGCGTTTGAAAAATTATTGTTTGATACTAAAAAACAGGCTACTCTATTGAAATAATTCTAACGGATGCGAATTTGGACAGTAACACTCCTGTGACAACTTCCTCAGGACTTAAAATAAAGCGGCGGAATGAATGATTCATGTATAGGTTGCGAAACTTAATTAAAGAACGTAGACAAAGATTTATAATATAACTAAATATCTAGCCCGGAATCCCTAGCCTAACAGCTAGAAAGTGCAAAATAACATACAATCATTAACATTGTATAATTTAACTATTTTTCTTAAACAACAATAGGCAAAAAAACGTACTTCTGTTTTGGGATATAATCGAGGTATGCTTACATTTTTGAATCAAGTTATTAGATGATAAGAAAAATACATTTAACATTTCTGCATCACTATGTTATCGATACCAATATGTTTATAAATTACTGAGAGTTACGTAATCAAGGCTCATTAATATTGTATGATTTAATTATTATCGAATAAACTAGAGAAGGCAAGAAAACAGGACAATTTCTATTTTAACAAAACATACTACTTTTCCAAGGTATAGTCGACGTTTCCTTAAATCTTAAAATTATGAAATTATGTTAAGAAAAATCTTTTAGATTTCTGCATCACTATGTAATTGATATTAATATAATTATTAACTACTTCACAGTAGCATAATTAAGTTTCATTAATATCGTATGATTCAATTATTTTTAATGAAAAACAAAAGCAAGAAAACACGACAACTTCTGTACGGAATAGTGAAAATATGTCCAAATTTTTAAATTAAGAAATCATGTCGAGAAAAATAATTAACACGCCTGCATCACTATGATATTGATATTGATATAATAATCAAATACTTGACAGTCACATAATCAAATCTCACCAATATTGTATGATGCAATTGTTTTATATAAACAAATAAAAGGCGAGGAAAGCGTACTCCTTTTTTGGGATATAGTCGAAGTATGCTTACATTTTTGAATCGAGGGATTAAATAAAAATAGAAGACATTTAGCATTTCTGCATCACTATGTAATTGATATTAATATGTTTATGTATTACTTGAGAGTCTCATAATTAAGTCTTATCAATATTGTACGATTCAATTATCTTCTATGAACTCGAGAAAGAATAGTCCAGTCAAATGAGGGAAATGGGATAATTTTGGTTTGCAGAATTTAATTTTGATAGCAAAAGTACTGAACACTTTTTTTTATATTTATAATAGATAAAAAGTTATTCGCGACTGAAGCTTCACTATTCACGAAGGCTCCAGTCGCGTCTAAAACATACATGTTCTTGACATTCCGAAAATGATCATGCATGTACAGTTTTAGATTGATTAATAGAATTATGTGGGAGATATTAATTTTTTCTCTCTTAGACAATTAATTTTTTGCCCTTTATTTTTTTTTAAATTCAAATGGATGACTTCCAGTCATCATGAACGTGCAAAAATTGGCATACATGATCTCAGAGGAGTATAGGACATGTATGTACATATTTCGATGTTTTGATGATTGTGTAAAAGATGAAAATTTTTTCTCTCTCACATAATTATTTTTTGCGTTAAAAAATCGAAAAAAGTACCTCAAAAAGTATAGCTAGATTGACAGGAAATTTAATTCTCTATCGATCTATATGTATGATTATTTGAACTAAAATTGACAAATTTTCTCGAACATTTTAAGCGCGTAGAACTTAGTAAAATTTTCGCGCTGATGGATTTCGAGCTCGAAAAGACTTTTAGAGTAACCAGCATGAGGCCAAACCATCCCCTCTTCACTCACCGTATAGTGTATCTGTCACACTCACGGTTGGAGTGAGCATTTCGCACTTACGCTCTACAATACTCGGCGCCTGCGCAGAAATTTTGTGTAAGTGCGAGTGAAACCTGTATAACTTTTAACAGGTAAAAGATAGAGCAGAATTTTGTGTTAATTGAGTCTTATTTTACAATATAATCAATAAGCTAATGTTATAAGTTTTTATTTTCTGCACAAAGATAAAGATTGTTCTGCAATACAAATCATTGGTATTATTACTTTTATATTGTAAAAAGGTAAATTGAAAGGGACGTTCATGCATTTCTACGTAAGATTTTTTCTCTGAACTCCATCCTACTACCAGTTGGTCTTACAATAAATCGAGCTTTTTATTTTCTGGTCTCAGCAACATCTGATAACTCATTAATAACTGTAAGGAGTGATTCTAACCGTCGGAGGGGATAGTTTTTTTGCGGCGATGTTTAAAACATTGATAAGTTTGATACTTTTATATTCATCTTTTGAAGTTTTTGATCGTTTATCAATTTTACCACCTCTCACTATTATTTGAGATTTAAATCGTTCTCGAATGAAGGCTTTTTCGTCCACTACTCCTCATAAAATATTTTGAGTTCTAAATTAGAGCCGGGTTGAATTTCTGATTCTTGATTTACTAGCTCAAGCTCTAGCCTTTGACAATTCAGGTGTTGAAACTACTGGAGTTGATTTAGTTTTTTGTAATTCTTCAACATTATCAAGTGACATTTTTTTAATATGTGAAGGAGGTAAATATTCAGAAATTTATTGATTATTTTTAAAAAATTTTTGCTTGATCAGCCATTGAAAAGATATATTTTATGTGAACTTCCAATTTTTCTACTTTATCAGTTTCTTCAGCATAGCAAGGATCATTATCGTCATTAGATTTATGTTTAATGTCTGTCATTATTCCGCATGATCCATTGTCTTCATTTTTTGTTATGCCATAAACGAATAGATTAATAGGCACCGGTGGAAGAGTTGGAAAAAGCAAATTTTCAATGAGAAGTTCATTTTTTCCGTCGAGAAAATGACTTTAAAGTTGCTATGAGATTTACTTAATACAATTTTTGAATAATAATCTTTATCAGACCATTTAGCAAAACATTTTTTTTCGTTTAAAGCATCACTTTGCATCAGAAACAGGAGTGAAACTTTTTAAAATAGCAAGAGATTGTCGCCTAAGTCTGCTTGGTGTTGATGAAGATGCTGAAACTTTGCTTTCCTCGTTTTTTTTCATTCTTTCTACAACTTCTCTGTTAGTTCGTAAGAAACATGTACATCTAGCTTTTTTCATGCTTGGAAACACCTTGTGGTGGAGAGAAAGTAGATTATCTTTATTTGTAAGATCCACTAGAAGGAGCACTTGATAAGCTCGCATAAGACATTGTAGAAAGGCTAAATAAGAGAGAATAGAAATAAGGACTATTGCTAGATCTAGATGATGATAGAGCGTTACTATCAGATATATCTGCGATATTGGAAGTATTGCAGTTTTTTCTTCTCCACATAGAATGAAAGTCATTTATTTTTTCATAATAAACTGCTGAAACCTCTTCACTAACTTATTCTTTTGTAGTCTCATGATGTGATGTAGGCAGATAACTTTTAACAACACATGTATTTTTTTTAACGAAAAGAGTTTGGATCTATCTCTAGATAGGAACGATTCTCTTTGCTATCACACATAAATTCCGATTTATTACCTGCATTCAACTTTTCTATATAGAAATTAGTTATATTTATTATTAATATTATTTGAAAGAATTGTAAATAAAGTATATTAAATTTAAATACTGTCTTTTCGGACAAACTGGGTTATTGTTATTTACAGTTACACATTTTTGACGGTAATTTTTATGATTATATTTTGCATTCTGAGACTGCCTATTGCGTTTCTCAAGTCTGCCTATCGCGACTATTGATAATAGAATTATATTAGCTAAAATTATTATTTTAATCATTATTAATTGAAATCGAAATCAATATCATGTCAACCGATTCCTGAGAATAAAGACCACATATCCAAATTCTTTCTCAAATTGATAAAGAGTTTAGTGATCCCGATGCATATTTCATGGCGAGAAGTCATTGGGTGTGTAGTTATCATAATACCATGATATTCATAATTCTGACTCATTGAAAAATAAAATTGTTGATGATCAATATCTAAATTCTTCGAAATGTCTATCTATTCTGTTCGTTCGAAGTAAATCCTATCATTTTTCCAAACAGTTTAACAACAGAACAATTGTTAGGATCATGGTGCTTTTGCTGTATCGTTTGCGGTATCATTAGATTTTGGAAAGTTCCGAAAAAATGTGCAAAATAGTGCTGATAAAATGCGCAATCATTTATTACAAATTTAATACAACTCGCAAACTATCGCTCTGATTACATAAATTAATGTTCACTCCGTACTTACTGTAGACAGAAATAAAATTAAAGTTACGAACACTCAGACAGATAAATAGCAAACCAGCCACGAAAGTTGTAAAGCAACTCCAGCAAAAAACAAAAGAAATCGTTCGATATTATTCCTTCAACTAGTATTCAAGAAGAAATACTCGAAAATAATGAAAAGCTCAACTATTTACATGGATATTCATTTTAGAATGCTCCTGAAAAAATATACTGATTTAATCACAGAGATTCACTATTTATCTAAAGACCTAAAGAAATATATCCTTTCACCCTTGGGAGAAGCATGTACAGATTTTACATAGTAATTCTGCTGTTCATTAGATATGTACTAATTACTATAATATTTGTATCTATTTTAATCACAAGTGGTAAAAACACTTGTACTTTCTAAAAGTACAAGAGGAACAAAATGATGTTGATTTTTAATTTCGGAATTGCATTTGCAACTTTACTTTTTAATCAAAAACCTGAAAATTCAATTTATGATCATTTACAAATGCAAATGCATTTAATGAAAATGTTCAAGCTGGAGAATATAATTTATTTTCCAGCCTTGATAAGAAATAATGATAGTTCAAACAGTCTACCTCTTAAACGTACTAGAAAGTCAGAATGTTAAGCTTAGCGTCATGAAGGTTCATATTGCAGCAATAGTTGAGAACCAGTCATAAATAAGTTCGACACACTCTGCAAATCAATGTCATAGACTGAATTCAAATTCTAGTGACAAAAGTGAATATCAAAAAGTCAAATCATTCACAAATGTAAGTGATAAGACCAAGAACATTTCAAAAAACACTTCAATACCTATTCCACCATGTAAACCGAAACATATGTTGATTCTGTTAGAAATAATGCGGAAGTTGGACGTAATTTATATATTAAATGATAATTCAAATATTAAACACAATATCTGTGTTCAAACTAGTGTAAAAGTAAATTGTAATATCAAAAATTCTAGTTATGCAAACGTAAATGATAACTCCATAGCTTTGACCCGTAGATAAAGATAATTCTCATAATCGATCTCTTAATACAAGTAGAGTATTCTTAATCGATTCTGGAGACATCGATAGTCAAAACTATATTAAGTCATAAGAGTAAACTTTAAATTGTGTGAGAAACCATCTGACAAAACTATATGACTAAAAGGGAAGACTGATTATAAAAATAACATTGCTATTGACGATGAAACTGATAAACTGAATAACATAGTTGATTTTGTAATGTCATTATCTATCATGACATGAAAGATTATTGCATGTAGCTTCCGTTGAATTGAATCATGGCTCTTGAGGCTGCCGATACATTATTTGGTATTCCATTATACGATACCTATACACACAACACGTTTCGATGATTAAATCTATCGATAGTAAGAAGTAGAAGGGTAAAAAAATATTTAAAAATGGAAATTTGGATCCTGGCGCAACCAAAACTTATATCCAATCGTCCTATTGAATTAGAAGATTGTCTTACTGAATTTGTCTCTCAGTATGGCGTCAGTAAAGACAAACCAAAAAAGATGGCCGTGAAGTGAATGAAAAGAGCCTGTCATCATTTTTATTCTACATTTAATTGAAATTATAAATTTACTGTTTATATATTGAACCTGAAAAATATTATTATGCGTTGTCATTGCTATACTAACCATGGAGAAATATTGAAATTCTTAAAGATAATTCGATATGTATGCTGAATCCTTCAAAAATAATTCCTAGTACCTTACACAAGTGGTAAAATACCATAAAAAACATGTGAAACTACTGAAACTTCAGATTCAATATAACAGAAAATCGAAAAAATGAAGATGATATTTAGGCACGCGAATAACAACGAATGACAATTTGCAATCACGAAACGTTAAAGAATTTAGAACCGATAACCAAGTAAATTCTACATCAGTAAATGGTGTGCTCGTTCGAGACTACGTCGCTAATGATGATAATGCAACAAACAAGGTTAAAGCGATGATTTAACAATTGAATAGGGAACAATTACGATATTTAATAAGTAAAAGAAGCTCTTAAGTTAGAACATGGAGTTTTGCGACTGTATGTAAGTGATGGGGGTAGTATTGGTTAAACTTTTTCAGTACATACGATAAAATGTTTTGTACACAGCGAACTGAAGAAAAAAGTCATTTTATCTGAACCTACAGGAATCGCTTTTAATATTAATGGCGTTATTGTTTATGAAGCGTTTCAGGTGCCAGTTAAACATGGTTATGCCTGTCAGTACAGTCAGTTATCAGTAATGCCTTACAAGCGTGAGAAGTGAGTTTGAAAATGTCATTTCAATTATATATTTGTTTATCTATCATAAGAAAAGACAACAAAATTTATTGATATGCGGCAAAAAAATGACCTTGAATATACATTTGATTTCTCGGTTTCGTGTAGGTGCACTAACTGGTAATGACGTTAAATGTTAGCAAAAGGTAGTAATCAAATCCGAATCCAAGTACGATGATCGATTTACAAACGACATATGTACACACATGAACCAATTACCTGATCACAGTGTATGTTCATACCAACATGTAATTAAAGTGATATTTGAATTGTTTGATGTTGGGAAAAATTTCAGCACCAAAATGTCCCTTGTTGCGAATAATACAAAGAATTGTTCGAAAAAGTTTTTCAAAAAATCATCTTCAATATTAAAAAAATTAGATAATAATGATACACGTGCTGCGGAATTGGCGAAAGTTATCGTAGTCAGAATTGGAGCAAAGATCATCATAAGGCGAAATATTGATGTATCTTTAGAACTTTTCAACAGAGCCACTATTGTATCAATATCGAAGTCTAGTGATGCTGGTGAAGATTTTGATTCAATAACTATCAAATTCTATGATAGAAAAGAGTACATAATACGACAAATATCTGCTAAATTCTAATAATGAATGATGCACATGAGATTCGACGACAATCCCCTATATGTTTAAGTTATGGTATAACAGTTCATAAAGTCAATGATTATGTTGAGAACTGCCATCATTGATGTTGGTAACGCGTTTTTTGTACCGGACAAACTTATCTCGTGTAACATCATTAGAAGGCGTTCATTCGATAAACTTTGACCCTTATCTGATCAAACCCAGTACATTGCAATTTGAGATAATAATCGTTTGAGAGAAATTTATCAATCGGACTTACAACACATCAAAATAAAAAAACGTCGATTGAAAGTGATAGACCCTAGAAGTAACATATAATTTTGTATCACTGAAATGAGATGAAACTATGACCTATAAACTATTAAAAATTGTTTATAAGACCAATTTAATTCGAAAGAGCAAAATAAATACGAGATACGTTTATTTGCAATCTTTTAAATAACATGGAAATCTATTTCGAAGAAAATATTCCTTTTTTCTGAATTCGTACTAAAATAAAAAAGATAGATCATTTATAAATTGCACGGAAAACATATGTGAAAATTTTTGCTAGACTGTTGGAATCACAATGATTTTTTAGACCAAGCAAACGGATAATTGCAATATTTTTATAACCTAAAATTCCACAATAAGACACGCAGTTATCTCTAGATGAAAACCTATAATTATTGATCGCGTAATATTTAAATAACAAATTTTAGATTGGTTATTTACAATAACAATAAAATCTATGAAATATATTTAATTCTTCCAACAAGTAATTCTTTTTCTACGATAAAAAAGTACCACTCATACAAATTTCATTACTGATTTCGTTTGAGAATCGATAAAATCTTGTACATATTTCTATTTGTTATACGAGTATTTTAATTATAACTATTTTATTTTTAAAAAACTCAAGAATTTCGTCTCAAAAAATTGTCTAATTTTGAATTAACAAAAAGAATATCGAATTAATTTTTAGGGCACGAGACAGCTATAAACTGTACAGTTATATGTACGTTTGTGCTACCAGTTTATAAATGCCTTTATTTGTATCGAATAATTGATATAAACGTCAATGGTCAATTAACTTGAATATTTCCAGCCAAATTACTTTGAAAATAACTAAATGAAGTCTCTGACGAGAGTGTGTAGTCGTAGTTTCAGTAGAATAGGCGAAAAACAGCCCGTAATACTCATAATTACTTAATAAAACGTAAACAAATAGCCAAATTTATTTTTTCCAGCTTAATTTCCTCAATACCGAATACAGAGGAACTCAGTTACCATTCATCATTCGGTGGTTAAAAAGCACGTTTATGAGAGCCTGTAATCGTAGAAAATAGTTAAGAATGTCAATGATTTCGTGATTAATGTTTTTAAACCGAGATTTCAGCAGTACAGACTGAATCAGGTCTTCACATGATATTTATCACTGTAGCAGCTATAATTTGATCACGTCTAGTAGTAGCTATCAACAATTGATACTATCATGACCATTCTATTCAAGTATTTCAAGGAAAATAGTAGAGGCAATTAACGTTCATAATCCTTCAGCCGATAATTGATTGAAGTGTTGTCATTACAATACCTCTGAGAGGTACGTTAACGGTCGTTATCAACGTTATATCTACGTTCCTCCCATGAGTTGTTCATAGCAGCCTAAATGGTAAGAATGATTTAAAAACAAAACAAGTCAATTACTTAGATATTTCCAGCTAAAACTATTTAAGTAAACCAAATAAAGACACTGATCAGGGTTGTCTAGTCTCGTTGTATTATAATGGGCGCATAGCAACCTGTAATACTAATAATTGCTCAATAAAGGTGAACATTTGGCTAATTAAATTTTTTCGCTTACTTTTCTCAGTCCAGACTACATGAGGTATTTAATTGGGTAATTATTTAGTTCAACCTTCACCGGCTCAATGACCCTTGACCTTAAAATATGTAAATTTGGGGTTATTCTGAGTAAGATGATGATCTACATACACATGGGCGCGGAAATGCCTAAAAAAAATGTAATTCTATTAAATCAGAATTTGTCCTCTAGTTGCTAAACATTCGATCGATGATAGCTCGTTTTTTTTCAATTAATACGAAGAGTACATAGTTTGTAATACAACTTTGATCATTAAGGACGAATGTTTGTACAATTTTAGGGATAAAAAATTCGATGTTGGCCTAATAACTTTTTAATAATTGATATAATTTAATAATAATTCTCTACCGTCTATCTACAGATATTTAAATTACGTGTCGAGCAACTAGCGCTGCCACAATATCCTTCAAGACTAAATGACCGGAAAGCACAGATGTCATTTACGGCTGCTATCTATATTTTGAAAAACTGATTGATGAAAACTAAAAGCCACTTTGTTACTTTATTCTGCCAATACAACAGTGTATTATTAAGACCACCATGCTATGGGGAGAATCTCACGTATCTTGTATACGCGGAAGACGTGTGTATCTTCTTAAAAATTTTTAATACTCCTATTGCGGATGTTGACATGGCCTCGATCTAAAGTGAATGAAATAATTCATGAGGCTCATAATTCTCCTTCTGGTGGTCATTTTGGTATTAATAAAACGATTTCAAAGATTCGTCAACGATTTTTCTGGGCAACTCTTAAGCAAGATGTTGAGATTTGGTGTAAAAAATGCAAAGTTCGTTTCGCTAAAACGGGTCTCCATAAAAAGTCATCCAACTGATTATTCATTATGATGTGTGAGTCAATTTTGAGAAATAACTTGTGGACTAAAGCTCAACAAACTACCAATAGAATCATGTGGTTTGAATTTATTGTTCCAATATCACTGTAAACTTCACGGTGTAGTTCATTATTATTGGGCTTAATAGAAATGATAATCGAGTATGGCTCCTGTGGGTATTTTGATAATTTATATTCACCATTGAGTGTACAATTTTAGACACAAGTGTCCGCAATTATCTGTACTGTTATCTTGATGTTTTTCATGATTGTACAGTATTTTATCAACAGTAAGATATTTCATAAGCTCATGTGGTAGCTGCAAATTGCCAAAACTGTCATAATATATAACTTTATTACCACGTTTTTTATATGCCACCAATGAGTTCCAGGTCTAGTTTTATCATCGAGATTAATAATGCTGATTCATTTTTCCACGGTGAAGATTTTAGAAGATCATTTCGCATAAAAACACCACGAAAAAAGGGTATTTTCATGATTTGTCATATTTTTAAAGTTCAATATCAGTCAGTGCACGATGGGTAAGTTTTTTTTACCGTTTCAATAAAATCCTAATCCTCTCTCGTGCGGTTTTAGACGTAGACCTTTACCCAAAGCTATTGCTTTCATTTTCTTGTTACGTCGTTTAGCTTCTTCTAATGAAAAACAAGATAATATGCGAACCTATTTTGTATGGGACGACATGAAGATATGACTGCTTCTATCTTTGTCAAACTATACACGAATTCCTAAACATTTGGTGCGTGACAATACAAACTTTCCTGTACTTTACAGGCAAGATGACACGAATCTAAAACACATTTACGATGATCATGTAAATACTGACATGACTTATTCTCATTTTCGAGATATATGTTCAATGTGCTGGAATACTAATGAATATGGCTTCTTGGTAATTGATAAAGACAGCGATCTCAATAATGGGCGATATAGAAGAGGATTGATTGCTTCATAAGTGTAAATTCACCGTGAATACATCAAATGTACATTATGTATGTGATTGTCACAGTGTCAACATGAAACTACGAAGCTGCAGCAACATATTGCATCGAATAGCGAAAGTTAGTGATGCAATACGCCAAAAGCATAAGTTGATTAACGTGAAAGAGATATGACTTAACAAACCATGAGTGAAATATTCAAACCTATGGTGACTCCTCTTAAATATTTAGCTGATAAAACACTTATTAGAGAGGAACCTCATGAAATAAAATGAAAAAAGAAGAACCTAAAGAAGAGCCTACAGAAGAAGTTGAAAGCAAACAAGAAAGCCTTCACTGATTATGAAATAACTGATGATGATTCTTATACAACAGCAACAATTACCATCAAAGTACTCCTATTAAAGACATACCTGTAGTAAGGTATTTGGAGATGTTCGATTCTAAGCTCTTGTCCAAAGAATTAGATACAAAGTATGGCATACGAAAGATAAATGGTTATCGACTGATAATTGGTGATTCTGAAGTCAGTTCGACAATAATTTTATTTATATTGGTGATAAAAAATACAATACTACTTCTGGTGTATGGAATTATTATTTATGACTTCGACTGATCAATCAAAAATAACAAAAGAAGATGAAAATACTTATGGCAGAATTATCAGTATGACAAACGCCTATCGAAAGCATTATCTTTGTGACAGAAGTATCAGAGTAGATAAGAATTTGAAAAAAACTGCTGGAAATTTCAGTCATACTAACGAAATTTATCAATTAGAGGAATTGCGTAAAGCTGAAATGATTTATTAATCTGATGTATTCTACACAGCTACTCATTCTCTGAAGAACTTGTGAACTGAGAGTTTAATAATGAGTGTTGACGATTTTGGACGACAATTAGCGAAAGATATTGTGAAAAGTGCTGTTCGTGGGCCTCCTGGTGAAGGATTGAAATTAACTGTGGATCAACAGTTTGACACGGATAATAAGAGATTGTGTAATCTCGCTGAACCAGTAGATTTGAATGATGCAACATCATCAGGAGTAATTGAAAAAAAGATTACAATTTCAAAAAAATTTATTGAAATAGAATTACGTCTGTTACGACGCGAAACTGTAGCAAATTAGAAGAATTGTTGAAGAAAATAGAGAAAGAATCAAAAACATTAATGTTCAAGTAGAGCAACATATTGAATCATCACAAGAACATCGTCAACGTCTGAAAGAAGAATTAAATGAAACAATGAACTGCATGAGTCATATCGATTACGTTTACTGAAAAAAGCAAATCGTAAACAAGCTGAAAGTATTAAACAATGAAAGAAAATATTCGGAAATATCTTGATCAGCAGCATCATGAACAAGGAGAAAAAATAATAACTGAAGAGCTGCATAGGCCGGTCAGAAGAATTATCAACGACGACATGTTGATATACGTGGGCTCGATGAAACTTGGCAAGCTGATCTCGTTGACATGACAGCATATAAATGACAGCATAATAAAGGTCATCAGTATTTATTGACTATTATTAATATTTTTTTTAAAATACGCTTGGGCTGTGCCTACAAAATCTAAAAATGGTAACGATGTAGTTCTTGCAATGAAATCGATTCTATCACAAAAAAGAGTGCAAAAATTTTGCATGTTGATGGAGGAAAAGAATTTTACAATAAAGAATTTGAAGCACTTATGGAAAAATATAATATCAAAATGTATTCCACATTCAGTAATCTTAAGGCATCTATATGTGTACGATTTAATCGCACGTCAAAAAGTCAAATGTGGAAACAATTTACATTGCGAGGTAATAACCAGTGGATAGACATCTTACCAAAATTGATGACGTCATATAAGAATAGCAAACATAGAACCATCAAAATAAACCGATTTATGTTACTTCAGCCAATGAGAAACAATCACGTCATACTATCTACAATAATAAACTTGAAGTCAACAAAAAATAAAAAGACTAAATTTAAGGTTAAGGACAAAGTACGCAGAAGTAAATATAAGCATGTCTGTGAGAAGGGATACACCCTAATTCGACAACTGAAATCTTTAATGTCAGTCAAGTATTGAACACTGATCCAGTAACCTACAAGCTTGTCGACTATCAAGATCAACCGATTGAAGAGATTTTTATCAGAAGAATTGACTAAGGTTCAATACCCTGATATTTATTAGGTAGAAAAAGTTCTGAAAAAACGTGGTAATCAAGCTTTGTCAAGTGGTTAGGATCGATAAACACACAATAGCGGATTACATAAAAGATTTATAATGTCTCTAACTGATGAGTTAGAAACAATGACTGCCAAATTTCTTTAGCTTAAGAGCTAGAAACAATGGCTGACAAAATGTATAGTGATGCTCAAAATTACCACGTTCTCACCAACTCATAAAGAACAACAACAAATAAAAAGAGAAGAAAAAATAATGAAACGTCTTGATAAAATTAATAAACGAATGTTAGAAGAAATTAAAAAAATAAGACCCATAAGAATGAAGATGATTCTGTCATATTATTTGTAGAAGATGAGTTCAATACAAACGAATGTAAATAATTTATAATATTTTTTTTATTGAATAAATTTTTTTTTCTTACAAATTGTTTTTTTTTAACATAAACCTTATATTTAAAATAATTCATTTACACTATTTAATATAAATATAACCCAAGAAAGTGTATCAGTTGTTTGTGCTAAAAGAACTCTTTTATTGTCTTCCCCAACTTAATGCTAATTTTGTCTACTAATGTATGTACTTCATCGTTTCTTGCTGACTATATAATATTCCGTTTGACATAATTTTCCATGATTAAGTAAGCATTTTTTGTAATCATCAAATGTTATAGATTTTATTGTTGCAGTTTGTTGACACAGTTTGCTTTACTACATTTGTCTTTTTTATTTTGAACTTTAAATATGTTCATTTTAGCTTTTAGACCAATGAATTCCGTCATTATTTCACCTTTATTTTCGTCTTTTATAAGGCCTACAATTCTTTTTCTTAATTAATGGAATATTAAAACGGTTATTTGGTGAATAGTCTGAGGTGTCAAATTTATGTATATTATCTTTGATGCAATCATAAATATCAGCATTGAGAAATTAAACTATCTGTATCTGTGTATAATAATTTACCTGATGGTCTGTAATTGTCTTTAATTAAATTGTAATGGAAGTCATAAATAAACATTTTGAAAGATCTAAACTACAAATCCTAGGTATATCGGCTTATTAAATTATATATCTTTTTGCTCCATTCCTATTATCACCATGTCATTGTCAAAAATTATACTATTGTGGAATTTTGGGGAGGCAATGAGATTTTTTGCACCATACCGACCTTCCCACTCTGTAACTAACTTCACATCTTATACTTCCGAACGTTTTACATTGTTTTTCCGTAAACTGCATTCTTCATTATTTATAGAAATTCTTTTCAAATCATTTTTAGATTTTTGTCGTAAATCTGTATTTAGATTTACATACTCCTTCATCCATGGTGATTGATTGAATTTGAGGATCCTATGGATTTTGGTTACAATCATTCCTAAATCGAGACATTGTTTAAAATTTCTGTAGTGAATCACATATTCAAGTTTAGGTAATAATGTCGTCATAAGTTTGCTGCTATTGCTGTTTGGAGGTTTACGGTGTTCAGACACAATGGCAGATCTTTATGATGCTCGTGTAAGATTTTTGGATACTCTGAATAAACCTCGAAAATGTAACCACTGAAGAATCATTGGAGATATTTTTAATTCTTTCACAGATATTAGAAATATTGATGTCATCTTTCACCAAATGATCCAGTCGGTAGATACTTACTTATTGCTGCTCCATACAAATTATTGTCAATATTATACATCAAATACATGAGATATGATATATTTTCATTGGGGTTATAATCATTACACATATACGGGTTATTGCTTTGCATATCTATTTGAACACTGTGCCACTTCTTCTCTAATACCTTTTTCTATGAAATTAAGCATTTCCACATTGTCCAAGAGTTCGAGTTCAATTTCTGTATATTTCAACATAGCATCAAAAGCTAATCCAGGTGCAGTGTAGTAATGTAACGGATCAAGCTCATAAGTAGAGATACAACTTTGCCTAAAATTTTGAAAAATGTCTGCTAACAGAAGAACGTCTGTTTTTAAATATAAATCTAAATATTTACCGAGGGTTTTTAGTTGAAATTGATCCCAAACGTGGCGTGCATGTTGGTAATCGTCATCGGAAATGTCTGAATCGTTGAGTTTCGAATAGAATTTTGTTTTGTCAGGTAGTTGTCGTTTCGTCAAGTTTTTCCCAACTGTCAATACATTTATATGGGAAAACGCCTTTACGAGTTACTAACTGAAATTTATCTGGCTCGGGATAGGAAGTTTTGGTAATTGATTTTGCGTTATTATTCAAAAATGATGCAGTTTCTCAATACTATTGCTCATAAATCGGAAAGAATCAATGAATCGTAATTAACAAATATTCCTTCTTTCTTTTTTCGTGGGAAATTTTCTGATCAACTGATTTTGTAAATGCTATGTATTTTTCTTTATTGACAGTGTAACACCTAAATTTTCTCAAGGCGAGTCCCCAAGAAAATTCCCGCCTCAATTTAGCAAGTTATTTAAATTCTAAGGACCAGGATTCTATGGCGGATGCGTTACAAGTAAATTCTCTAGACACAAATTAAAATCCAATTTCAATTTTATTATATAAACTATTTACAACATATATGTATTCTATTCTAGATTTCCAATTGTACAGTTTTACAAAGTAAACTTTCCCTTAGGTGCCGTTATACTCGAGAGAGAGAGTTGCTATCTTAAAATCCCACCCAGAAGTGTCTACCCCGTGGCCTAATCTCTCGTTGGTCGGGCTACAACCCAGACCGGGATACTCGAAGAGCTAACAACTCTTCGAGGGAAGGCTACAACCTTGCCTGAATAATCGACGAGCTTCAACTCGTCGACGAAGAGTTCCAACTCTTCTAGGGGGTATAGGGTGTGAGTACGACTCTTCACCTTCTAATTCTGGAACCCTATCTAAGTAAGGACGAGCTACAACTCGTCCGGGATACTCGAAGAGCTAGCAACTCTTCGAGGGAAGGCTACAACCTGCCTGAAAAGCTGACGAGCTACAACTCGTCGGCGAGGAGCTTCGACTCCTACACGGTTCAAGATCGTGAGCTCCAACTCTCGATCGCTAGCTAAAACCAAGAGCACCAACTCTTGGCTGGAAGGCTTCAACCCTCCAATTCCTATTTTCGGAAAGCTTCTACTCTCCGGGGCAACTAAAAGGCTACAACCCTTAGCCAGAGCTACAACTCTGTATTGTACGACGTGAGCTACTACTCTCGTCGGTCTCGTTGGTCTAGTACCTCGGAGACAGGTGAAGTGACGATCTCCGCAAAATTCAGCCCTTTATACTGTTTGGCTCCGCCCTCTTTGCTATCCCCCACCACTATTGTGGTAGGTCGAGTGGGGAAGTCGTCATGGCAACAAAATCATCACAAATACCTCTCTCTCTCAGATCTATTACGTTTCTTATGACCCTCTCTCTCTAATACATGGTATTAATAGGCTTCGCCGATAATTTAAATTTCGCGCTATTTCTCATGGGTCGATAAAATGATTTTACTGATTATCGATCATCAGACCAATTAATTTTCTATAATATCGGCCTTAAAAATGTAATTCGTTACAACAGGTAATAATTCCATATAATTTTTAAATGATGCAGCTAATGATGTAATAAAAAAATGTGAGTCATATCCTGAGAGGCTATGAAAAATGACTGGAATTTTGCATGAACTTCGTTAATTTGAATTACAATCAACATGAGCAGCGCCTCGATAATTGCCTGTGAAGTGACAGTGATCATGTACTTTAATTTTATCATGTAAAAATGATTTATTACAAATGTGACAAATTTTTGCATTACGAAAATCGTTCAACTGTTGGGGTGTTAATGGTTTCATTGGTACTACGTTTTCAAGGTAAGTTTTGACAGTTTCAGCTATTTTTTCAACTCAGTCATGAACCAGTTTATACAATCAACGTTATGTTCAAGATTAAATGGACATTTTCAAATGTCATATATACAGTGCATATAATAGGCTACACTTCATGGAATATGCTTTTGATTACCTTTATAATCAGGTTCAAGAATACTCTCAAGATCGGCATAGATAGCAAATGGCACAGGCTCTTTAAAATGAAAATTTTTAAATTTTATTTTAAGACCTTTTTCCGAAAGTGAAATTCGCGTATCATTCATATTAATACAATGTTTTGATGATTTTTATATGATTTTTCTATCTTAAAGTAATTTAAACATCTATCACATAAGAATAGTTCGTGTGCATTTTTAGAAATTTGATTCCCAACTAATCTTGAAAGATCCTTTATCAGACAAAAATGAAAAACTGGATTAATATTATTATTTTCATCACCTACTTCTACTCTACTTTGTACCACTAACAGGTGAATACATGGCTCATCTACTTTATAATATTTACTTAAATATAACGGAATAATTTCACAATTATTATCTAAACCATACGTACAGTCATCTAAACCATACGCATTTATTGCTAAATCGTTGAGTTTTTTAAATTTTGGAACATCATGTAAGGTTGTGGGACAGTTGATACCCTCACATTTTAACACACTTCTGTAATCAGGATATGAACGTGTTCTTGTTGAATTTACAAAAACAGGATAAAGAGCTGCAGTAACAGCCCAAAAGAAACAACATTGATCGTTGTTTTTAATATTTAGTACTGATTTTTTTTGTTGTATAAATTTTGGTAGAGGTATAAATGTAGATTGTTCAGCTAATAGAGGTTGATAACGATTACTATTGACTTGCAGATATTCAATTTCTACAAGTGACCAACCAAAATCTCGTTCGTGAAAATCTTCAACTTTTGTTAGTAGTTTGTCAACAACATTTTCCAGAAAATGTTTTTTTATGTCTGTTTTGTTTTACCAATTTGAAAAATTTTTGAACAAAAAGTGCACTTAGCAGTTTTGAATCTTGCTTTATAAAGTAATTCCACATTCCACTCTTAGCTTTGAGCTGTAATTTTTAAAACAGAGAATTTGATTATTATTTACTTTACATGACTACATTAATTACTACAAAGATGAAGTTATTAATTACATATATGAATAAAAATTTACAACTACAAAAATCTATATCATGGGAAAAGGAAACTTACGTTACACGAGGACTAGGAGGAATGACATTTGGCGTGTCAACTGTTGAAAAATATTAAAGGAAAAAATAGAATTAGATGAAAATATATTGTAGTTATTAGAAACGAATGGATAATTGGAAATAAAAAGCCGTATGCAATTCAGTATTTATAAACGAAATATATCAGAATAAAAGTTTTATACCCAGTATCTCTGGAATTAGAAGCAATTGGTTGTGACACTGAAGATGTAGGATTTTGAGAGACAGGTGATTTTTCAACAGAATTTTGGTTCGATTGACATAAATTTCTATGTCAATGAATGTGCTTAGGAAAATGAATATAAATTTTGTAGTGTTTGAGAAGGAAAAGTTGTTATTATAATTACTTTTCATAAGTATAATCTACATAAACTTACAATTCGACACCATCTATAGACTTCCAAAGTGCTTCGACATGTTCATCAGATCTTGGCAAACTCCCTTCAGCGAATCGTTTCATAATGTATTCGAGGACTTTTTCATCTTTATCTAGACAAAAAAACCTTACGTATTTACTTATTTCAATTTTGAAATACAAAATCAATGATTTTTTTAGTTAATTAACAAAAAATTAATTATTTACTGCATCTGTCTGTTACGTACATTGATCGTCTGTTATTGAGTGTCAAAAGAAGTTATAAATGAAAATATGGAAAAGAATGCGAATATAAATCAATCACTAGGAATAAAATAAGCATTAAATCATTAAAAAAATAAATATAAAACTTTACTCACGTTTGAAATCGAGGTATTCTTGAATTGTGAATCCATTTACAAAAAAGAATCCTGTTCATTTATACGAAACCATACTTTAAATCTTCGTGGATCTTCTTCATATAGAGTTTCTAACCCTCTATCATCTTCATCTGTACTGAACATGATAGTTTTTCACTTTTTTTAATTATAAATTAATTAATAAATAATTAATAAACGCGTGAGACCTGATATTGAACATGTGACTGCTAACGGCTTTTGGTTAGTTACTTAAAATACCACGAGAGGTCTCTACATGGTCGATATTGCGAGAAAAAATATCGACTATCGATGTATCGTCTATGAAAAATATCTAATAAAAAGACTCGATATAAGAAAAAATTTATCGATATTTCGATACATCGATAAATATCGCCCATCCCTAATTTTCAAAAAAAAACCCATTCGAGAAGTCATCCAAATTGTATTGTTTATTGAAAATATAACAAAAATGTCAAGTGAAGATATTGCTTGTCTTCCAAAGTATTTTTTCTTGAAGATTGTTCCAGAACACATCGACGATATTTGGGATAAATTACCGAAATGTCTTATTGCATCGTAAATGTTACAAACATTACATGTCATTAGATTATACAAGAACATTGAGAATTAATTGTATTGATTGTAAGAAAGAAAAATTCATTCATTTAAATACATGAAATGAAAATGTATAATTTTTATTTCTCAAATAAAAATTCTTTCTCAAGATAAAAATCTTATTATTATTGTTAAAGAAGTCATTTCACGTAAATAATTATAAATCATAGTTCAGAAAATATAAAATGAAAAAAGATAATAATTTTTCGATTCAATAATTTTTTTACATTTAAAATACGTTTAGTTATGATTACTCATACAGTAAATGAAATATTTCAATTGATTATTCATATGTATTCTGTCTTACTTCAATAAGTAACAGAGAATGAGAGCATAAACAAAGTGAAAAAGAGATATGGGTGAGGGAAATATAATGCAGTCGACCGACTGAGTCAAACGTGAACGTTTCTAAATGAAATAAAATAAGTCGATTATTCTACGACACATGGCCCTTTCAACTCTTGCATGAATCACAGCTTTTTAGCGGAGAATAAAAGTATAGACAAAGTGAGGAAGAGGTGGCAGAGCGAGGAAAAGAAGATAGCAGAGGCATAAGCGACAAAAAAAACACGTTCAATTGAAAATCCAATCAAAAAAATATGTGTCTAAATTAATTTATTCATAGTAGAGATCGTTAACAAACTATTTTAATAATTAAATATCAGTGCTCTGCAGTGGTCTGGGTGCGACCCGAAAGGTCCAAACGATCAACTTTCCAGTGGAAAAATAAAAAAAACAATTTGAATAGAACCCGTTTCCATTTTTCATAACAAATAGAATTATTATAAACGAAATGAGTCTGTTTATATTCATTTGATATGATTAGTTATTTTATTTCAGTAACAGAAAAAATTGTGCGTTAGAAGAATTCGAATGTACCTCATAGATCCTTTTTTTTATTATTTATAACGAATTTCATTGTTATACAGGAAAAAAGTATGTTTTCATTTATGGCATACGGTTGGTAACATTTTTTTGGTAAACGGAAAAATTATGCGTTAAAAGTACTCATGTATATAAAAAGGGTCCCTATTTTAATTGTTTATAACAATTTAAAACTTATTATTTAAATATTACTATGATCAATAATCACTTGTTAGTAACAATGTTCAATTGTTATGAACACAGTTCGACATTACTAACAATTATTATGAACTATTATAGCGTCTTTAATGCTGTTTTTTGAATCCTGACACGAGTTTAAAATTCTTTCATTGCTAATGTTGTTTTTCAAATTTTTTTTTCGATGAAATATTGTCATCATATATCCATACAAGTATTCCAATTATTTAATATTTATATTTCTGCAATGATCTTGAAATTTTGTCCAAAAAATGGTAGAATTTATAAATTGCAAAATTCAGTAATTTCCTTTTTTTCCAGTTTTCTGATTCAGCCAAAAAAAATGGCTTTACCGATTTTCCTGAAAAATTTCTCAGTTCTAAGGTACGTAATTACGCGTCGAATGCAATTAGTCCCACATCGACATCAGTTTTTGTTCTCGAGATAATCGAGGCGAAAAATAATTCCGAACGTACGTACGCACATATGCACATATGCACATACGCACAAACGCACATATGCACATACGCACATACGCAACAAACGCACATATGCACATACGCACATACGTACATACACACACACACGTCGACGTAAAAACTGTCGATTCATTCTTGAATAGGCTTTCGAATTTATTTATTATTAACTTTTTTTCAGCAAAAGAAAGAATTACGCGTTGGAAGGATTCGAATATATTGCATAGATCTCTATTTTTATTGTTTATAACAGATTTTATTGTTGTAAACAAAAAGAATGAGTTTTCATTCATGTCGTACGGTTGGTAACTTTTTTTTAGAAAAATAAAAAATTACACGTTGAAAGAATTCAAATATATTGTATAGATCTCTATTTTCATTGTTAATAACAGATTTAATTGTTATAAACAAAAAAATGAGTTTCCATTCATGTCGTACGGTTGATAACTTTTTTCAGCAAAAGAAAAAATTACGCGTTAGAAAAATCCAAATATATTGCATAGATCTCTATTTCTATTGTTCATAACAGATTAAATTGTTATAAACAGAAGAATGAGTTTTCATTCATGTCGTACGGTTGATAACTTTTTTCAGCAAAAGAAAAAATTACGCGTTAGAAGAATCCAAATATATTGCATAAATCTCTATTTTCATTGTTCATAACAGATTTAATTGTTATAAACAAAAAGAATGAGTTGTCATTCATGTCGTACGGTTGGTAACTTTTTCTTAGCAAAAGAAAAAATTACGCGTTAAAAGAATTCAAATATATTGTATAGATCTCTATTTTCATTGTTAATAACAGATTTAATTGTTATAAACAAAAAAATGAGTTTTCATTTATGTCGTACGGTTGGTAACTTTTTCTTAGCAAAAGAAAAAATTACGCGTTAAAAGAATTCAAATATATTGCATAGATCTCTATTTTTATTGTTTATAACAATTAAAAAATTTATTATTCAAATATTATTATGATCGATAATCATTTGTTATTAACAATGTTCAATCGTTATGAACACAATTTCTTATTATTAACAATAATCATTGACTATTTTATTATCCTCAACGCTATTTTCTCCATCCCAACACAAGTTTAAAATTTCCTTATTGCTGATTCCGTTTTTTAAAAATTTTTTTCTATGAAATACTGTCATCATATTTCTGTACAATCATCTAAACATTGAGATGCATATTTTCAAAAGATCTCGAAATTCGTCTAAAAAATGGTATAATTTATAAATCGCAGAATTTAGGTAGTTCACTATTTTTTCAGTTTTTTGATTCTGCATAAAAAATGGCTGGACCGATTTTGCTGAAAATTATAATTACGCGTCGAATGCAGTTGGTCCCACGTCGATATCATTTTTTGTTCTCGAGATAATCGAGCGAAAAATAATTCCGAACGAACATACGAACATACGCACATACGTACATACACACACACAGACGTCCACGTGCAAAATATCGTATTCAACTCTGGGCACCTTAAAACGTGGAGATATGTTTAAAATTAGCGATTCGCAAATCGGACCCATTACGATAACTTCCCACTGGGAAGTTAAAAAGAAAAAAAATGTCATTTATAAATTTTTTTTAGTAAGAATTTTTTCTTGTTGTCAAATTCTTTTCTTTATCAGTAATTTGATGCTGAGTGATGTGATCGAGGCCTCTCTATATAGATTTAAATCAATATCGATCAATGATTTTTTCACCATTGGCCTCTTCGAAAAATATAAACATTTAGCCATGGTGTATGATGCATAGACAAATATTTAGTTCATGTTTCGACAGTCAAACTGATCAAGCCATACCAAGTAAGTAGTACTTTTGCTTCATTCAGTATCAAAAAGTGTGTGATTTTATGTTATTAATTTTATGCATTTGTATGTCCGACTTAGTTTACAATTTTTCGTCTTTGTCCCCCGATTATATTGTAAAATAAGACTCAAAGACAAGACTTCTGACACCAATGTAAAATAAACTCATAACACTTCGGAAAATTAGAAAATAAATAAAAATGTTTATAAGATTGAAGCAATTAATCAAAAAAAATATCTCGTGCGGTCAACTCAGTCTTTACAGTAATCTGATGCTGAGTGATGTGATCGAGCCTCTCTATATAGATTTAAATCAATATCGATCATGATTTTTTCACCATTGGCCTCTTCGAAAAATATAAACATTTAGCATGGTGTATGATGCATAGGACAAAATATTTAGTTCATTTTCGACAGTCAAACTGATCAAGCCCATACCAAGTAAGTAGTAACTTTTTGCTTCATTCAAGTATAAAAAGTGTGGTAATTTTTATGCATTTGTTATGTCCCGACTTTATGTTTACAATTTTTCTTTCTTTTCCCCTCATATATATTGTAAAATAAGACTCAAAGACAAGACTTCTGACACCAATGTAAAATAAGACTCAATAACAACTTCGGAAAATTAGAAATAAATAAAAATGTTTATTAATGATTGACAGCATTAATCAAAAAAAAGAATCCGTGCGGTCAACTCAAGTCACAGTCAAAAACTAGAGAAAACAAACTCTCCCCTCGTTGCTATAAACAATCTAATCGTCAAGCAATCGTTGTTAACTAACAAACTGTCGTTAGTCTAATAGTCATTAGATGGCGACATACAAATATTTTACACTTCTCCCGATCTTCTAAAAATTGCCACCTGGCAATTCCTATTAGTTGGGTAAAAATATTGGATTAGGCTGAAATAAATAAACATGTAAAATCTAAAATTACATTTCTAATTCGAAATTATGAAAATCGAATAATAATCATTCAAATTATAAAGATGAATCAAGTTATTATTCAGCCTTAATACCAATATTGCCGCTTTCCAACTCTGTCTGCTTTAAAAATAAATAAAACAATAATTAGGAGGGAAAAATCCTGCGGCGGGTAAAAACCTCCAAACAGACCAAAATGATTTAAATTAAACTAAAAACGTGATTCTATACAATAAAAGATTTCTTAAAAACTAATCGTCCGTTAGTCAAATTAAAAATTGAAAATTGAAATTTCCATCTTCAATTCCCTTTCCATCCTTCTTTTTCATCAGAGGAACCACTGGGAAGAACCAAAAGAACCCAAAGAGTAGGAAATGCCAAGAACTGGAAGGTCACGGAACTAAACAAAATAAAAGTTCCTCACAGAATCAAAGTTCTTTAAAAATTTCATTTTTAATCATAAATTCAATGTTCAATTAATAATTAGGTTGAATGGTCACATTTCATGGAGTCAATTCTCCAAATAAATTCCGACTTCGCATCCTTTTTTAAAATAAATCCGACTCTCAAATAAATGATTCAATATCATTAAAACAATCATTCAATTCCACCTGCGCAAGGAATTTTCAAAATAAGTTCAATAGCTTCTGCTCACTGTGCAAACTAAATTATTAAAAATTGAGCTTACAGTTACGCATACTATCTGAACAAAAATATTAGGATACCATGGACATCTAGTACCTCACGTTTGCTTCACTTTGGCCAATAAATGAAGAAAAGGATTCCAGTACAATGACTCCAACCGTGTATAACCGACAGTAACTCCACGAGAACGCTCCAGGACAGACATTGTGAATTTAAATCAACAATCAAATGATCAATGAGAGCCAACATTCTCAGACTAGAAGTTACAAAAACCCTGAATTCAACAGAAATTAGGAATCCAGAAAGAGTCAAAATAACTAATCATCTTCATAAGGAGCGAGCCTATTCATATGAACAACTTTCAAACGACCATTCGGAATTTTATGAATTCGGAATACAACATCATTAAGTTTGTTTTTGATAATATAAGGACCTTCCCACTCAGATTGAAGTTTTGGACACTTTCCTTCAACTCTTTTAGGGAAAAGAACCAAACCTTTTGACCGACATTAAAAGAAAGAATATTAGATTTCAAATCATACATATACTTAAGTTTTTCAGATTTAATTTGCAACTTATCCCGTACATTATCATGAACAATCTTTAATTGTTCACGAAGATTAAAAACAAAATCAGTTATAGAATTATCCTCAAAAGAATTATCTGAAGGATTAATTCCTCTAAGAAGATCAATAGGCAACCTTAATTCACGACCTAACATCAATAAAGCTGGAGAATACTCAGTAGTTTCATGTTTTGAAGAACGATAAGCCAACAAAAATAAAGATATCCACTTATCCCAATCTTTTTGATTTTTACTAATAAATTTGGACAAATATTGAAGAATAGTCCTATGCAACCTTTCAACTAAACCATTTGATTGGGGATGAAGAGGTGTGGTTCTTGTCTTCTTAATACTAAAAAGACTCATGACCTTCTTGAAGATTTCAGATTCAAATTCTCGACCCTGATCAGAATGAATTTCAATAGGAACACCATATCTACAAAATATTTGAGTTACTGAAGCCTCAGCAATAGTAGAAGCCTGATGATTAGGCAGAGGAATCGCCTCAGGCCATCTAGTAAAATAATCTGTAACAACAAGTAAAAATTTATTTCCAGAAGAGGTTTTAGTAAGAGGACCAAGAATATCAATGGCAACCCTTTCAAAAGGAGAACCAACATTATAAATTTGAAGTTGACCACAAGACTTTTTATGGGGACCCTTTTTAGCGAAACAAACTTTGCATTTTTTACACCAAATCTCAACATCTTGCTTAAGAGTTGCCCAGAAAAATCGTTGACGAATTTTTGAAATCGTTTTATTAATACCAAAATGACCACCAGAAGGAGAATTATGAGCCTCATAAATTATTTCATTCACTTTAGCTCGAGGAATGACAACCTGATAAATAATATGAGAAAGATTTGGTGCTTTCCAACGTTTAACTAAAACACCATTTTTCAATTCTAAAGAATTCCAATAAAGTAAATAAATTTTAAAAGTAGAATCCAAATGTGAAACATCATTAAACTCGGGAACTTTATTTTCCTTTTTGAATTTAATAATTAAACTCAAAATGTTATCATCATTTTGAAATTTGATCCAATCAGAATCATTATTAATTTCACAAATGACACGGAAAATATGCCTACTATCACATTTTTCATCAGACTCTATTTTCAGACATTTTTTACAATCACATGGACGCCGAGAAAGACCATCAGCATTGCCATGTTTATGACCAGGTCTATGTTGAACTTCGAAATCATATTGAAATAAGATTTCAAACCAACGAGCTATTTGATCTTGAGGATTTTTGAAAGAAAGTAACCAAGTGAGAGAGGCATGATCAGTTCTAATAGTGAACCTCTTGCCAAGAAGAAAATGACGAAAATGTTCAACAGAAATAACAACAGCTAATAATTCTTTCCTAGTAACACAATAGTTACGTTCTCGATTATTTAAAGTCTTACTGAAGTAAGCAATAACTTTTTCTTCATAAACAGTCTCACCATTATTATTAACTGGAATCTTTTGAGATAACACAGCACCAATGCCAACATTTGAAGCATCAGTATCAAGAATAAAAGGATAATTTGGATCAGGATAACCCAAAATTGGAGTAAAAGTCAGAATTTGTTTTAATTTTTAAAATGTTTGAAAAGCTAAGTCATCCCAAATAAAATCTTTCTTTTCCTGACTAATAAGATATAAAGGTTTTGCAATAGTATCAAAATCTTTGACGAATTTCCTGTAATAAGAACAAAGACCTAGAAAACTTCTAAGTTCAGATTTATTCTTAGGAACAGGCCAATTGATAATAGCAGAAATTTTATCTGGAGAACTTTTCAGTCCTTCACCAGAAACTACATGTCCAAGGAAAATAACTTCTTTTTGGAAAAATATACATTTCTTAGGATTTATCTTAAGAGAAGCTTGTAAAAGTCTTTCAAAAACATTTTGAAGATGAATAAATGTTCATCAAGACTTTCACTGAAAATAATAATATCATCCAAATAAACTAAACAAATTTTACCAAGAAGACCTTTTAAAACTATATTCATAAGTTTAACGAAAGTAGCAGGAGCATTACACAAACCAAAAGGAAGAACCTTGAATTGCCAAACCTCATTCCAAATACAAAAAGCAGTTTTAGATCTATCCTCCGGAGCAACTTCAACTTGCCAATATCCACTTTTTAAATCAACGGTAGAAAACCATTGAGCACCAAGAACCATATTCAATATGTCTTCTTGATGAAGAATTGGTGTTGAATCCTTAACTGTGACATCGTTTAATTTACGATAGTCAACACAAAATCTAATTTCATCACCTTTTTTTGGAACAAGAACAACAGGAGAAGCCCAAGGACCATTACATGGTTCTATTGCATTCTGTTGTTTCATTTCCTCCATAACTGAATCAACTTTATCCCTGTAATGTAAAGGAATACGACGGGGAGCCTGTTTAATAGGAAGTGCATTTCCAACATTAATTTTATGTTGTAAAATTTTGCACTTTCCTAAATCAAAAGAATTTTTGCACAAATATCCAAATTCTTCAAAACGAAATTTATCATTGACATCCAAAAATTTTGAAGATCTTTCAAACAAATCTCAAACAAATTCTGGAAGTTTATTCAAAGAAGAACTAATTTTATTAATTGAAACAACTTTATTACTTTCTGAGAATTTTTTATCAAGGAGATCTTTAAAATCAGTAAATAAACCAGACTTGATTGAGAAATCTAATCCTAGAATACATTCTTCTTCAATTTGAGCAAAAACAACCTCTAAATTAACCTTAATATTGGAAATTTTTATTTCTACAGTCTCGATAAAATCAAAATCAAATTTATCACCTGAAACTGTAAAAATAGAATAAAAATAGAAGAATTATTCGAAACAGTTACTACCCCTTTAAACAAAGAAGAATTAATAACCGTAATATCAGCAGCAGTATCAACTGTCATAATACATTTTTTGCCATTAACTTCCCCTCTGAGTAAAAGTTTCGGTTTAGAATCAGAAGAATAAGAAAAATCAATTGAATTAATTTTTAGTTTTGACGAAATTTTTTTTTGGATGAACTTTCACCAGTAGACTCATTAGAATTATGAATACTTGATAAACTACTTTGAACAGCTTGAAGAATTTGACAATTCTTCTTAGAATGTCCTTTTTCACCACAAATCCAACATTGGAAAATTTGCGAAGAATTTTGACTTTGGGAATTTGACCTAAAATTTTCTTTAAACGAATTATTTTTATCATCCTTTTTAAAATTATTTCCAAAATTATTATTTTTATTGAAATTATAATTATTTTTACTCAAATTATTATTATTCTTATTATTAAATTTATTTTTATTCTGACCTCCAAAGGTCAAATCTTCAATCGATTCAAGCTCTAAAGCTCTCTGAGTTGCTAATTGAAGAGACTCAATTCTCTCTGAACGAAGAGAAAATTGTAACTTTAATTTTTTTAATCCAGAAATTAAATTGCAAACCAGCAATTCTATCTCTCTCTTCGGAAGAGACCGAAGGATACGCAAATTTGACGAGTCTATCCAAATCATTTGAAAAATCAGTTAAATTTTCATTTTCAGACTGTTTTCTAGCCTGTAAACGACTAAAATAAGCTCGAGAAAATTGAGCTTCACCAAAACGATCTTCCAAAATTTTCTTTAATTTATCAAGATTCCCTAAATGTTCTAAACTCAAATTTTCTAAAATGACTTGAGCTTTGTCCTTCAAACAGGACACTAAAATCGATGCTTTAACTTCATTTGTCCACTTATGCAGACGAGCGATAGTCTCAAATTGACGGAAATAAGATTCCCACGTCTGAGAACCATCAAATTTTCCCGGTTTTGCAAAAGCTAAAGAACTATTATTAACCGAAGAAGTTGAGACCGATTCAACCAAATTATTAGAATTATTTTCTAAATTATGAATTTCCAAATTATTATTATTATTATTATTGTTATTATTATTGTTATTATTGTTATTGTTATTATTGTTATTAATTAAATTTCTTATCTCTAGAAATAAATTCTGAGTCTCTCTTCGACCTTCCTCGAAACGTTCCTCCAAACGAATCTGATCTCGATTTAGTCTTTCTTCCAAACGATTTAATCTCATCTCTAAAGCTAGAAGTCCTCCATTAGTACCGTCTTCGACACAATCGGCATATTGAGTTCTCCTTCCAGCTCGAGTTTGTCTCCGACTTGGACTCTTTGGCATGATTTTAAAAATATTCTTCCAAAAATCACCAACAAAAATATTCACGGCACGCGAAACGAACCACTTTCTGACACCAATGTAAAATAAGACTCAATAACAACTTCGGAAAATTAGTAAATAAATAAAAATGTTTATTAATGATTGACAGCAATTAAAAAAAAAAAAAGAATCCGTGCGGTCAACTCAAGTCACAGTCAAAAACTGGAGATAAACAAACTCTCCCCTCGTTGCTATAAACAATCTAATCGTCAAGCAATCGTTGTTAACTAACAAACTGTCGTTAGTCTAATAGTCATTAGATGGCGACATACAAATATTTTACAATATATATTTCGTTTTATTTTTGGTAAACCAAAATAAAACGCATAAATAATTTTTGTATTTGACGGAAATTGAGTTTCACGCTTCCTCATGAGAAAATTCATTTCTCATGCAGAAACCCGAAGCCCTTGCTTAATGTAAAAATTCGTTTTGTTTAAATTTTAGTTTATTAAGCTGACTAAGCTGAGAAACAGTTTTTTATTTTGGCTACCTTACAAAGTAGAGGCTATATTTTAATAACTATTACATTGTAAGTACTTTTTAAATAATACGCTGAAATCGGAAGCACTTACGATGCTTTATCGTTGCGGTCTTCTTGGAAACCCCCGGCGACTTAGACCAAGTACCGAGTCTACCTGTAGACTAAACAATTTTTATCGAGGCATATTACGCATAAATTACTCTTCTTATCTAACTAATATCTACAAGTGATTTAAATAATATTCCTACCTAATAATAGTTTATGGTTTAAAAATATTTCACACATACATTTATAAACATATATAGATATATATACATATTGATACTATTTATGTTATTAAAAGTGACATAATTTGGGTGTAATTAAAATAATAAATAAACTTCATAACGAGACAAAACCTGTGGTACAATGAATTATTAGTGCCTCTCTGGATAACATCCCGACAACCTGCAGCAGGTTCAATCTTTCCATCATCGGTCGTAGCTGTGTAGGATAAGTTATCAACAAAAAGGTAAGGTGCACATTTATCCCGATATCCAAGGAAAAGTCATTCTGCAAGAAAGGGTCTGAAGGACAGAGTCCTTCTGAACAAAAGATAGAGGAATTTTGTCCTCTATCTGAGATTAACTTACGTCCGCGCCTCCTGGGCCAAGTTCAGGATAGATTTCAATCTTAATTTTTCGCGCCTTTTTATTTAAATAAATTTTCATAAAAAGTCGGACGTAACACATTAATATGATTATTTATTGAGGGTAATTGTGAATTTTATGAATTGTTAAATGATAATTTATCAAGTGGGAGAATTTTTCTTTTTCTAAGTTTGAAATCAATCTATCATAATCGTTATTACTTTTCAAAAAAAATGTGCACTTTTATTTTCCCGGAGGCTTGGTTCGACCTACCGATTACCCTCCTAGAAATTATCATTCTAATGACTCTTGAAGATCATTGGGAAAAGACGGGAGGGATGGAATGTGCTACCCTTACACTTTGTGGCGTAACAGCTACCTGCCTAACGTTCCCCGGTAACGTTATATGGTTCCGGATAGAAGGAGACATCTCCGTCGTGCCACCACCTCTAAGCCAGGAAATCATCACTGTCGAAGACAGTGATAGTGAGGTAGAAGTTCTACCTCCTTCTCCAGCGACTGTGTCATCGGAGGATAGTGAGGTAGAATTTCTACCTCCTTCACCTCCAACAATTGATGACGATGATAATTATGATGATGATGAATCTACTGACTATGATGATGGATATGATACTGTAAGTCTCGTTTTATGATTAGTTTTTCTAGTTTTACGTATATAAGAAAAGTTATTAAAGGATATAATTTTGATTACGACAGGTATATTAATGCTACTTGGGAACCATCATTTAAGGGATCATTATTTTTTTAATAAAAAAGAAAGAAATATATTATAATTTTTTTTTAATAAAAAAAAATTGACTTGAAAGAGAAATTGTTTTCACTCTAAAACCTTTTCCCAATCATCTAACATCTTTAAGACACATCACCGCCATTTTTTTTTCTTCGGTTATTTTTTTGCTGATAATTGAATATTATCGCTGAAGATAATTTATCACCAATCAGGATCGGTAAAAAAAAATCGCTGCCGATAATTTATTAGTGTCGATAACTTATCACGGTCGGTAACTTATCGTCAAAGTTACCGCGGTCAGTAATTAGTGCAGATCAGAACCCACTTTTTTGACTTGGCCGGTATTGCAGAGTGATCCAGAACCGGTCCTGCTCATCTACTGGCGTAAAACACACAGAAAGGCGTAAAATAGGTGAAATATTTAAGGAGCAAAAGAAGATAGACACAACTTGCACGGAAGCATCCAGTACAGAAAATAAGTAAAAGAAAACATAATTTCCTCACCTTTAAAAATCTTTTACTTTTTTCAATATTACTATGAAGGAAAATAAATTAGCAGACTGATAAAGAATAGTCTGATCTATGATTCTATCTTCTTGAAATAATTAATAACAGCGCATTAGCTCGCGGGCAATTATTAGAGCATCAATTTAAGAGCAAAAGGTACAGACAACATGATCCTCCCACCTTCGAAAATCTGTAACTTTTTTCTATATTAATTTTAAGGGAAATAAATTTTCAGACTGATAGAAAATAGTCTGATCTATAATTCCATCTACTTGAAATAATTAAAAACCGCGAATTAGCTCGCGGGCAATTATGAGAGCATCAATTTAAGAGTAGAAGCTACAAAAACCATGCATTTTCCGTACTTCCCAAAGTCTGTAACTTTTTTTAATATCAATATATTTGGCCTACTCTTGGCCAACATTTAATTGTTGCTCAACGAAAACCACGTGAAGGTGGTAGGCATCTTTCGTCAGGAGGGATAGGATATAGGATAGGAAAAGGGTTGGTTTTATTCTAACTTCTCAGTGATATGCGTTTTTAATTGGTGGGATTTTGCAAATCGAAAATTTTGACGTATCTGTACTGGGAAGTTAGTTGTGTGGTGTTTTGGATTGCGGTTTTCCCGCTTTTTTTTCTTTTTTGTTTTCATTCTTTGTTCACTCTTTCGACCTGTCGTCATTTTCGTGGTTCTCTACACATAGTTTTTCTTCCATCCTGTTCCTTCTCTACTTTATTTTCGATGTGGCGGTTTTTCTTCTTCTAATAGTTTATCATTCTGTCATTTTTTTTACGCAATCTTTGCCTTGTTCTTCATCGTCATTTTCACTTTCTTCGGAAGTGTCGTTCACATCGCTGTCAGTATTTTCAGTTTCTACAATTGATTCGATCCTATCTGAAATTGTCTTTGCAAGCTCACGAGACTTATCTTCCTCTTTCTTTGCGTGCTCAATGCATCGTGGCCATAGCGTTGGCGGACCAGAATCCATAGCTTCGATGCATAGCTGATGAACATCATGGACTTTAGAAGTCTTATTACGTTTTGCGACATAATTTTTCACGTATGCCCATACTAATTCGATGGGGTTATACTCGTAATAAGCTACAGGGAGCCAGAGAATTTTGACTTCGTCATTTCTCATTTTTCTCGCAACTTTGTTCAACACATAATGTCTTGAATAGTGGTGAGGTCTCGCTAAGTTGAGCAGTTCATTCCTGTTGAGGTCTTCAAAATGCTTAACATGCGACGGAACTTCTACCTCACACTTTATCAGCCATTCAATTATCTGGAGCTTTCTCCATTGCGTTGTAGGATTGCGAAATTCTGGATCCAGCATCGTGTGGTATGGCGCTTGATCTAGTACGATCACCGATTTCTTCGGTAGTACGCGCAGTACGTCTGCAATCCATTCCTGGTAATGCTGAGCGTTCATTTCGTCATGATAATCGTTGGATCCTTTTATTCCTACCCTTTGTCACGATATTCTTGGATTTCTCTCAAGTAATTATCGCGTTGCCCTGCGATTTTTATACTTTCCATCCATACGGGTTTTTTTGCCAGTTTTCTACAAGACAAATGCAATTTCTTTATCCATTTTCTCAGTGTGGAAACTTTGAATTCAGGAAGATCCAGTACTTCGTTATTCAAATCTTCATATAATTCTGATAATGTGGGAAATTCCTTTCTTGCATAAAAATTGTGGATTCTTTTTCTTATTAAACCTTGCAAGTTTTCGTCGCAAGGAATAGACGGCCTTCCACTTCTTTCTGAAGTTGTAACTTCGCCGTTTTTTCGCTACACTCTCAGTCAAATTTTGGCGCGAAGATTGCGTATTATCCACCTTCGGATTTTTTTTATAACTTTACAGTCTTCTACATGTGATTTATTTAAATCTGTAGTCGACGAATCATCGTTATATGAAACATCATATTGTTTACCGAAACAATACTATCCATAATAATACGAAAAAAGGATAAACGGATCGATAATCGTCATAGAAAATTATTACCTTATGTCAGCAGAACCAGCAAGACGACGTAGTACAGTGAAAACAGAATAAAAATTCACACACATACACATACAGAATTCCACTGATATTGTATGATACCAAAAAAAGAATTCTCACCAGAAAACAATATCTAAAATCACAGCGTTTAACAATGCAAAAACAGTTGCTAATAGAAATAAATGCACGAATTATCGGCAGTTAGGAAGTCAAGAATAAAAATTCAAACGATAAATATACGAAGAGTATTTCACCGAACAAACAAAAGTTCAAGACTGGCTGTTAAGCATGAAAAGAGAAAATTTTTAGTGAAAATTACTGAAATAAGAAATTTTTGTAAATGTAGTGGAGGGGGGGGGGCGGGATTGCTAAGAGACGAATAAATTAGAAGACAAGGTCACGAGGAACATCAAGACAAAATAGGCATCCAGGAAGCTATTGACGTTAGCAGAAAGAAAGACTGAAAGGAAATATCAGGTAAGATGAGAATACGATTTAAATAACTGCAAGACACGGAAAGTCAAAGATTTAAACCGAGAAACAACGGAGAGAGACATTAAAAGAAAAACGATGGATGCAACGTGAGAAAAAGTACAAAAGCCTAAGGTGCAGAACAATGCAAAATAGACAATTATTAGATGCCAAATATTCCCAAAGTTTCAAGGGGCAATTGAGTCGGAAAGTGACAATCTTAACAACGAAGGAATATACCTGGGGGGAGAAGGCCCGGCGTACAAGTCGGAAAACCGAAGTCAGGTCTGTGAGGATTATTGACCCTTATTCTCTCATAATTGCCCGCGAGCTGATTCGCGGTTTTTAATTATTTCAAGTTGATGGAATTATAGATCAGACTATTCTCTATTAGTCTGCAACTTTTTTTTCCTTAATATTAATATTAAAAAAAGTTACAGATTTTTTAAGGTGAGAAAATTATGTTTTCTTTTACTTATTTTCTGTACTGGATGCTTCCGTGCAAGTTGTGTCTATCTTCTTTTGCTCCTTAAATATTTCACCTATTTTACGCATTTCTGTGTGTAATTCTTTTATGGTGTTTGTTGAAGAATATAGTTTTTTTTTTACTCTTATATGTTTGAGGAATTTCCTGAGACACAATCGGACACAAAAGCACACAAAATTTCAAACTCTTAAATATCTACGTATTGCATATTTAAAACATGAATAAAATTGATAGTGACAATAAGTTGCATAGAATACTTACTTAATTTTAAGTATTTTTAAACTTTATAGACGTTTTTACATTATATTTACAAATTTTTTATTTTAAGAAAGAAAACTTTTGACAGTGAAAATGCACTGAATCTAACTTCTTGAAGCTAAATTTTTTTCATTAATTATGAACATTATTTATTGACTTACATGACTAAACTTTGTTTAAATATCATTAAGAAGGAACGTGTATAGTATATAAACTAAAAATATAAATAATGTCTTATTGTTAACGTTAATATCTAGTCTTCATAAAAAAGAGTTGATCGTGGCAACGCTGTAATATTATTTATTTATTTTTCTCAAATTGGCAGGATTGCGCACTTTATAGTTATGTAGACAGTATAGGAAAATTGAGCTAGGTACACAGATCAGCTGAGACACTTCATTGGAGGTTAGATTTCAATACGTTATAGGTTTCACATTTAATACAATGTTAAAAGCAAATTGTTGTTGGAAAGGTGAACTTGTTACCAAAAAAACTTATCTAATGCGACTTGCTCAACAACAGTCTGGATTAAAAAGCAGAAAATATCCAATTCGACCTGAAGCAAAAGAAAACATCGCAACTGTAATTAAAGACATAGTACCTTTAAATACAACACCTGGAATTGGAGATGATGTGCCTAATAATACAGTACCTGTGGTTATGGATGAAGTGCCTTCGAGTAAAATACCTATCATTGAAGACGAAGTGCCTATAAGTGAGATTGATCTGGAGGAAAAACGACCCGACTTCTTTCATGAACGAAGAATTGTCGAACTTGCAATTCTCGGTGACCAGTTATGGTGTGCTTTATGTAGAGAAGCACTTTCTTTGCAATACATCGTAAATGAAATAAGACGTGGTATTGCTTCTCAATATTCAGTGAGATGTCATAAGTGTCTTACTATTAATCAAGTTTCAACAGGAAAGCAGAGAGATTCACTTGACAAACGTAAAACTCATTTTGACATCAACGTAAAAACAGCAATAGGTACTATTTCAAAATGAAAAGATAATAATATGCTTTATATAGATTTGACGTATTTTAATTTTTCATTAATGTTATGTAGGTGTTCTGCATAGTGGATTAGGGTGGACTCATCTATGTAAATTTTTTGCATGCATGAATATTCCTTGCTTTGACTTCAATACCTCTAAGAAGTATGAATATGGAGGTGGACGAACTGCAGAACAAGTCGCTAGACAATCTTGCAGGAAAGCAACCACGCTGGAGAAGAAACTAACACGAGAAAATGCTACGATCATCGAAAAACAACTGTAATTAAGAAACTTTCATAAAGAAATATCTTAGAAACAAGTTTAAAAAACAGGGGATATTGGAAAAATTCTCTACCACATATCAATTTTAAAATATTTTTTAAGTAATTATACTTCTTACTGTTTCCTGACAGTTTTTCATTGCTGGTTTTTCGGTGCAATTTGTTTCTTATTTTTATAATTGCTCTGTATTCTTTAATACTAGTTTCTGGGACAACCTTCCTATATACATTCCTACTTTATGATACTATTTTTAGTTACATCTATTTACATGATTAATGATTTTAATATATAATGAACCGATATACAGACATCGTTTACAAACAATTAGTCAACAGCAGTTGTGTAAACTATTAACAAAGTTTTTTTTCAGTGTGATATTTAATATTCCGAAAATAACGTAAATAAAAAAAGTAAACTAATCCTCCTAAATTCATTGAATTTATTGCAATTTGTAAATAATTATGTGAATTAATTTTTTTTATCGACGATTTTTTGGTTCAAAAAAGCATATTTGTAAATATAATAAACGAAAATGTATTGCATTCCATTCAAGTACTGATAATTTGATATTGATAATTTTTCTTTTTTACAATCTACTGCTGTAATTTTTTTACATGTTCACTATGTTGGAAATAATAATGAATAAATTTATTAAAAATAAGATAATCATTCAATAATTTTTGAATGATAATCTTATTTTTTTATATATACTTATGAATAATTTTCTTTATTTTTTTTTATTTTAGACTAGAACAATTCCAATCGGGTTTTATAATTCCATCTGTTTCTGACAATGAACCATCCTTAGCCGGTACCGAATTATGTACGTCTATTCTAAATCCCAGTATTTCTTCTAGTACAGATATTGAGCATCAAGCTCCGATTTCATTTGAGAATGTGATTAGATTAATGATTTCATACGATATGGGCTGGAGTACAAGAGGTGCTGGTATAAACTATGATAGCTTAAATGGTTTCGGTGCTATAATTGGTGTTTTGAGTGGACTGGTTTTAGACTATTCTACGTGCAATCGTAAGTGCAAGAAATGTGATGTAGCAAAGCGCAAAGGTATTCGTATTCCTGTAGTCGATCATGACTGTAGGCATAATTTTAATGGTTCTGCGAAAGCAATGGAGCCACATGTTGCCAAAAAAATTATTGTTAAAAGCTCTATACTCCGTTCGCACAATGCTCAATGTAGTGTTTTAGTGGGTGATGACGACAGTTCAACCATTGCCATATGTCGAGCTGCAAGAGACCACTCAATAATCAAACAATCAGACATTAATCGTACTTCTTCTGGAGTAAAAAAGAAACTATATAATATTCAGAAAAGTCATCATGAGCTGAGTAAAGATCGTATAACTTATCTACATAGATGCTTCACATATGCTGTAACACCAAATAAAGGTGATAGCAAAAGTATGGCTAATGCTGTACGAAACAGATATTGTCCTCTGATATTATTCGTTGTTACTTCTTCGTTTTTTATGAAAAATTTCTTTTTCCAACTTAATTTCATTTTTGAACGTCTTCCCTAACTACGATAAAATTTTCATTCCGATCCCTATATTTTTCGCATTGCTACGATCGTGTAAACTTCCCTCATGAAAAATCGACCGCTAAAAACATGGTTTTTTACTCTAAAAAATTCTGTAACTCGCGAAGTTTTCAATTCATTGCATTAAAATTTTCAGAGAAGTTGTAGAATTGGTTCCTCTTTCCATTGATTCCTCACGCAACTTAATGAGATTATTATTCTTTTTTATATCGCTTTTGAAAGTGAGGGGCCTATACTTCTTACGCCGATAATAGAGATAAACAAAGTCTACCCTCGTTGCTGTAAACAATCTAATCGTCAAGCAATCGTCGTTAACTAATAGACTGTCGTTTGTCAATCCATCTATAGAAGGACACACATATATTTTACACGTCTCTCGATCTTCTAAAAATTGCCTCCTGACAATTTCTAATAGCTGGGTAATAATATAGGATTAGGTTGAAATGAATAATTATGCGAAATCTGAAAATAAATTTTTAACTCGAAATTATGAAAATCAAATTAATAATCATTCAAAATTATAATGATGAGGTAATGAATTATAATGATCAGGTAATTATTCAGCCTCAATACCAATATTGCCGCTTCCCAACTCTGCCGGCTTAAAAATAAATAAAACAAATTATTTTGTAGGGCATAATTCTGCGGCGGGTAAAACCTCTAAAACAGGCAAAAATAATCTAAATTAACTAATAACGTGATTCTATACAATTAAAATTCTTAAAGTCCGTCAGTCAAAATTATAGTTCTTAAATTAACTTTATTATTCTTTTTCCCTACTTTGTTTTCAATTGAAAAGAGCCTGGAAAGTTTTAATCGAAACCCAAAAAAAGCTGGAAATGCCAAAAAACTAAGTGGTCATGAAGCTAAACAAATTTTGCGATTATTACAACATCTAAGTTCTTAATAAAATTGCAATTGAATAAAACTCTTCAGTTGAATGGTCTCACTTCTTGAAGAAAATTCTCCGAATAAATAACTGACTACGCATCCTTTCAAAATTTAAATGTGGCTCTTAAATAAATGATCAAATATCACTAAAACAATCAATTCCACCTTGCGCAAGAAATTTTCAAAAATAAGTTCAATAGTTTCTGCTCACTGTGCAAACTAAATTATTGAAAATTGGGCTCATAGTTACGCATACTATCCGAACATAAAGAATAGGATACCATGGACATCCACTGCCTCACTTTATTTCACTCTGGGCCAATAAATGAAGAAAAGGACTCGAGTACTAAGACTCCGACCGTGTATATCCTACGGTATTCCAAGAGAAAATTCTCAAACTGGAGGTAACAAAAACTTTAAATTTAACAGAATTCTGAAAGAGTCAACAATCATCCTCATCATAAGGAACGAGTCTATCCATATGAACTATTTAAATTGACCATTCGAAATCTTGAATAATATACGGACCTTCCCAAATTGATTGAATTTTTAGACATTTGCTTTGATCTTTTCGAGCAAAATACTAATTGGTAGATTTTTAAAATCAAAATAAAAACTACTCAATATGATTTCTAAAATTAACTGAAGGAAAATAATGAATTAATCTTCCGTAAATTTTTTTTTCGCAAGAAAATTCACACTGTTTTTTTCTGTGGCCAATTTTACCACACAACCAACAATCAAATTTTTAGAAATACTAGAATTTCTTTTAATTAAATTTTCTTGATGTTGAGCAGAAACAATTTTTTTAATTTTCCGAAGTAAGACCATATCGTTGGAATTATTATGATTAATAAAATGATTTTTGTTATTAAAATCATTATTATTAATCAAAAATCTTATCTTCAATTTCATTTGTGAAAACTGTTCCTCCAATGTGTTGATCCGCATCTTCAAAGCCAACAATCCACCATTTGACGAATTTTCCTCCTCAATACAATTATTACAACGAGTCCTTCTTGTTTCCCTCCTCGTTTGACGACAGTTGGGTGTTCTTGGCATTTTTCAAAACTTTAAAAAAATATCACAATACACAAATAAAAGATCTCGACACGTAAGACGAATCACTTCTGACACCAAATGTAAAATAATAGAATGAGAACAACTATTATGAAAAGTTCGTTTATTAAAAATGACAGATTCAAATACAGAATCAAAGACAAGACGTCTAATGTTAGCTAGTCTCAGTCAAAAACTAGCGATATACAAAATCTCCCCTTGTTGCTATAAACAATCTAATCGTCAAGCAATCGTCGTTAACTCACTGTCGTTAGTCTAATAGTCATTAGATGGCAACATACATATTGTTCTGACTTGGAGGGGCCCAAGTCAGTGAGTCGGGAAATATTCAAAAATTGTTAATGCCGGACTTGTCCACCGGCGCGTCAGTCAACTCACTGGACCAATCATCGGGAAGTATTTCCCTCATGGCCCAGAAGGCAACTCTACGGCCCTAGTGACGCCAACAAGCACGCGGTCGAGCACTTGTGGCGTCAGTTAGCTCCAGGCAAATCACGCGGTCATCTCTGTACAATCGTTCGCAGTCAAATCGCAGATTTTTGCAGTCAGCTCACCTTTGGTAGTACCAAATACAGTCAAGTAGACTCAGACAACTCTCAAAAGTGAATCATCATCATTACTCTTATCAGTGCCAGTGGTCCAGTATATTCAGTTGTAGTGTCTTTGGGCGCGAAGCTGAACTGGCGTCGACGCCATAGTGCCTCACGGACATTCACATATACATCGCACCCACGAACAACTCTGGTGTATACTGTGAATGTTGCTATTCACTGTGTTAAGACTATTTTTTTTGGTGAAAAAATAACCATCAGACAATTCATACGTGTACAAACAATTACTGTACAGTCAACTCAAATATATGTAGTGGTTATTAAGTTCTATTTATTATGTTAAGTGTTATTGTTGAATAAAAAACATCAAAACCTAGAAAAATTGGTGTTTGTGAATCATTTTTTTGGAACCTTCTAGCATCCAACCTTTGTTCTTATTCTGCTCTCAATTATTACAGTCCACTAGTTTTTTAGTTTGCTCGTCCGGCCGACTCGAAGTCAGAACATTTGGTCCTTCGAGCCGGATAGAACGGCTTGGATGCATATCGAACAATTCCAGAAGGTTCTAGTGCTTCAGAAGTTTGTGAATATTTTGTGAAATGCTCTGTATAAAGTGCTTGGAATTCAGTTAGACTCAAGTAACTTTCAGTGTTAGTGGGTAAACAACCTTACAGACAAAAGGTGTTTACGCATTCCAGTGCCCACTGACACTCATCTTTGTTGTCATGACATAGTGGTGCTCAGTCTGACCAACTTGGACTCCTCTCTAGACGCTTGGCGCGCATTTTGGTCAGAGTTAAGATAACCTTGACGCAGTCAACTCACGTGTATATAAACATAGTTCGGTAATTATTGTAGTGTCCTTAGTGTAAGTTTAGTCACCTAAAATTATTATTAAGAGCTCGTAGACTCAGTTAATTAATTTGTGTGATTCTTTTGGTGTTGAGACTTTATTGAAAGCCCACCATTTGTTTCAAGGTGACAGTAGACAACTCTAGCACCAGTTTGTGTGCAGCTTCGTAGTGATAAGTGTAGTTAGTGACATTAGACAACTCACTCAACTCAACTATGGCAGACAAACGTTTAATTTCTCCTGCAAAATCGGATTACGTAGATGTAGCCGAAGACAATGAGTCAGTTGAAGGTATTAGTGAGATATTTGAGCAAGTGAGTGTAAGCCGAGCGCCATCACCAGTTCCAGTCGACTCTCAGACAGAAGGTCTCAGTAAAACACCACTCAATGATCCATACGCACAGGACAGAATCTCTAAGAAAAAGAGGATATGGCCCTGGCCAAGAACCGCAGCCGACTCATAGCAGCTACCATCCATCAACCTCCCAGTGAGATGACGATGTGCCATTTCGACAGCCGACTCCAGATCACACTCATCCATCTGCACAGACTTCTCACCAGGTAACTTATCATCACCGTCAACTCTCTGCAGTCAACTCTGATTTTGCTTCAGTCGATTCTCCAAGTGGTGGTGTGATCACTCAACAGGCAGACAACTCAATGATTAATGGTTATGAATCATGTCAATCTACATGCGCTAACAGGAGTAAAGAATGCCTCTCTGATGACTCGACGGAGAGGATGACCTTAGCACATGAGGTTTCGGCCTCAGGAGGGTTGAGGGTCCTGGAAGAAGAGTCTGAAGGTCTCGTTCGATCTCCTACAGCTGAAGAACAGAATCAAACTCACACTAGTCAACTCTCAGACGACTTACATGATTCAACAATCACCAAGAACAATACAGACAACTCAGAAATTCATGGACGATTCTCTTCAGCACTTAGAGCAGTAGAAGAAACATGTACTAATGAGTCTTCAGATCAATCAGACAGCTCAGCAGTCTTACTCACCACAGCCAATGCAGTATTACTCTCAGACTACTCTCAGCTTCCAGTAAGACTCCTGATAGACTCAGGGTCTGAGCTGACGTTCATCTCATCAAGGGTGGTAAAGACTGGTCATCTCCAACGTCGTCCATCAGTGATATCAGTGCTGGGAATTGGTAACGAACCAGCTGTACAAACTAGAGGAGTGACAACAGTGACACTTAGATCAACTCACACACAGGAGCAAGTACAATTAAAGCTCATATCCTCAAATGTGTCACTGGTACTTTACCAACCAGACAACTCAAGACAATCAACTGGTCAGCTCTCAATTCTCTTCAACTTGCTGATGCAGACTACTCAACTCCAAGACCCATTGATATCTTAATCGGAGCAGATTGTTATGGTCTGATTTTGAAGGCGGGCATCAAACAATTTCCTCAGTCATCTCTCATAGTCCAAGATTCAATCTTTGGATGGATGCTCATTGGAATGCCACAACAGACAAGATGCTCAACTGTGAGAACTCATCACGCAGCACAGGTCAGCTCATACCAGCAAGTGTCTGATCTCTTGACAAAATTCTGGGTACAAGAAGAAGTTCCAGAGACCTTAGCCAGCCAACTCAGCCCAGATGATCAATCTTGTGAAGATCATTATGTTGCGACTCATTCAAGAGATCAAGATGGGAGATATATTGTGAGAATACCACTAAAAGCATCACCATCTCTTCTAGGCAACTCATCAGCGAGAGCTCATCAGTGTTTACTACATCGTCCACATATCTTCCTTTTAGTAGTCTCAGGAGTTGGAAAATTGAGAACTGCTTCTACTTTTTCTGCTGGGCCTGGAAACCCCTATTTGTGGAGAGAAAAGCCAAGATAAATGACCTTTTCTTTGCCAAACGAACACTTTCTGGGATTAATAATCAGGTAATATTCCCGTTTCAACTTGAATATAGCTTCGAGATGTTAAAGATGCTCTTCTGGAGATTCGCAGAAAATAATCGGATCATCTGTGAAGCAGGGAGCGAAATCAACGGCACACAAAAGGTTGTCTATATGACGTTAAAAAGTTTGTGTAGCATTTCTAAAACCTGGAGGTATCACTGAAAACTCAAACATTCCAAACCGTGTCGCAATAGCAGTCTTAGGGACGTGTTCCTGAGCTACCGGGTTTGATACTATGCCTTCATAAGATCAACGATTGAAAATATTGAGCAACCATAAGAGCGATGAGGTAAGTCGCCAATTAAAGAAATAGCTGTACCATCTGTTTATTGAGACCCCTCCTCGTTGGTATACCTGGAAACTTTACCCATATTATAACGGGACAGTGGCTAAAAGCCACCATCACTACAACCGCCTTATATGTCCACAATCGAGGCTTTGCCCTGATGTGAAGTTCTTTACAGGTCTGTGTGTGTGTGTGTGTAGGAGAAAATGTGTCTTGAAAGAGAGAATGTAATCATGAAAGAATGGCAGAATATAAAAATATATAAAAAGCTACCAAGTATCATGGCACAAACGGGTAGAGATAAATGAGTCAAAAAAAAAATTAATTAATCAATCAATAAATGAGCAAATAAATAAGTAAATAAGTTGAATATGAACTTTTGGCATACTTCCTAAATATCAATAAATAAATAAGTAAATAAATGGATCTGAACCATGTTCACGATCGCAAGCTGTCACCTCAGGAGATCAACTGGTCTTTGCCATATTGCTTGACCAACTAAGTGAGACAAGAACAAATATCAAAACATGCGGAGATTAAAAGGTAAAGCAGGGTAGTAAGGTTTTCTCGGGGCACGACGATCTAGCGTCACTCTACCCCCGGAGAGATCTAAACTGCCTTGTTGTCATGTCGTAGGTCCCTTAAAAAAGTATGTTGATATTAAGTTCTGTAAAACCCAAGCCATAGTCTTCGGCCAGTGCGCTTACTATTGAGCTCTTTCTGTTGAACATACAAGTTTTCTAGGGCCATCTTAATTTGTCTAAGCTCAGAGCTTGGAAAACCCTTAACAACTTTTGGACAGTTGGAGGAAGTAGCGCTAGCTATCGGGTCCTTAAAACATTCTCAGGGGCTTATGCGCTAACCATCGACCGCATGAGCCTCAGCAACTCTGAAGGTTTTCTTCCATCCAGCTCAAGTTCAACTGAAACCTCGTAAAGTTGCTTATCATACTTTCCAGTGGCAGGTGGTGATTCGATAACGCAAGAACGGCCAACAAAGCGTCGGAAGTAAATTTACTGACAATTAAATGATACCTAGCACTATTACGACGGACGTTGTATGACTGAAAGAATGATTACGTTTGTAAAAACCACATTTCTGGATTATCTTGCTGAAATGTTGGAAGTTTGCAGTTTTGGATTGAAGGCAGTTGATCAGCATTTTGATTTGTTGACGCATGGACTGAGCGGGGTGGTGCAACATTGTCGGTCGATTGCGTTCAAGACTAGTACTGAGTGCGAGTGGAGAACCACGAGGCGTTCAATCTACTGGCATAACGGTGAAAACGAATGTAGAGTGAAAACGTTGACAGCAGATAAATAATTTAAAATCTTATCGCGATGCCACAGCTGAGGCTTGCGAAGACGTGCATAAGAATAAAGGCCAGATTGCTTTGCCACGAAGAACAAGCGCTTGTTCTCGCTGGCAGCGCTTGAGCGCACTACTCGAGCTTGGTTCAGCCTGCCGGTCAAGTAGGGTGTCTGAAGGCCCCACAGAAAAGCAATTAAATACGTAAACAAATAAAAAATACGGTATCAATAGATAAATAATTTCATAATAGAATTTTATGATCGTAGTTGTACTAATTAATAACAATAATGCAATAAAAATTTTTCGAGGTCATACTTTAACTGCATATCCATTTTATAGAAAAAACTTATTATTGAAATCAATCCATTAAAAATATAATTTTCGATGATTTTGACTCACAAATACCATGAAGTCTAATTGTTGAGTACCATGAAGTCAGCTTAGTGGTAAAATTTTCGGCTCTCTCGTTCCTTAATATGTGTTAAAACTCTGTCAACGCTAACGTCGGTATGTTCACATTTATTACAAATAACAAAATAGTAATGCTAGTATAAGTATGAGCAGAACCGCGCGATCATGCATGGCAGTTCGATAATACGCATAGATAGTATTTTTTCTGATCGCAACAAGTGTACACGTGTATTTTCTGTTATTAATAACCCTTTTATACAATTAGTGAATTTATCAATTCGTGAGTGAATCGTTAGTTTCATGTTCGTGATCTTATAAGTGTGCTGTTTCCTATAGGCCAACAAAAGAATTACAGGATATCCCACTCGAGAAAGAGACTATGTGTGGAAAAGTAAGTATTATTGTAATATATTCTTTATAAGAAAAGTAATTAGATTACATAGTAATAAGATTATAGACTAATTTATACTATTTCCTTTAATTTAAAAATTTACCAGTCGAGATAGTTTTATAACATATTCACCTGTAGAATTGTCCTCAGAAATATTTACATGGAGAGAATTCTGTAGTCTCATGTCCAGAAGAACGATAAGCTAACAGAAAAAGAAAATCCAACAAGCCTAGTCTTTTAATTTTTTTTGAATAAATTTGAATAAATATCAAAGAAAAGTCCCATGCGATGATTCAACTAAACCATTAAATTAAGGATGAAGAAGTGTAGTTCTAGTCTTTTTAATTTCAAAAAGATTCATCAGCTCTTTGAAGATTTTTGATTCAAACTGTCTACCTTGATCTGAATGAATTTCTGAAGGGTCACCATATCTACAAAATACTTAGGCATCTAAAGCTTCAGCAATAGTAGACGCATAATAATCAGGAAGAGAAATTGCTCCAGGCCATCTAGTATAATAATCAGTAACAACTGAAAGGAATTTATTTCCAGAAAAAGTTTTTGTAAGAAGACCAAGAATATCAATCGCAACTCTTTCAAAATGAGAGCAAAAATTATAAATTTTGAGTGAACCACATGATCTCTTATGAGGACACCAAATATGTCTTTTTCAAGAGTAGACTAAAAAAATCTTTAAAGAATTTTAGAAATAGTCTTAATTATAACCAAATGACTACCAGGAGGAGAGTTATAAGCCTGAGAAATTACTCCAATTTTCGATCAACTTTAAGTCGAGCAACAACAACCTGAAAAATAATATAAGAAAGATTAAGGGCCTTCCATCGTTTAACTAAAACTTCATTGTTTAATTCTAAAGAATTTCAATAAAGTAAATAGAGTTTAAAAGTTGAATCTTAATGAGAAACATCTCTGAATTTAGAAATTTTATTTTTCTTTTTTAATTTAACTATCTGTTCTGAGATGGTCTAAGGTACTCTACCGACGGCTTGCCAACTCATTTTTGCCAATTATAAAATGCTAATCAATTCCTAGGCGTATACATGCCTCCTTAAGGGCCGAGAAGCTTCGAGAACGCAGAGTTACGGGTAAAATGGTCTGTATTAGTCAGTTACCGCGAGTATTCGTACAGAATTCTTACTCGGACGACTGTTGAGCATCATCGGACGATGCCAACTGACAGACAACTCGTTGTATCTGTCAACTCGATACGTGTGTACTAGCAGTCGAACTCTCCAGTGATAACCCAGACAACTCCTTAGAATATTCCTCAGAAATGGAATCACTTACCGGTTAATTATCTATAGTGATGATTATGAACTCATCAGGCAGCCTACCTTTCCGAAGACATCATCAGTTAGCTCGTGTTGCTTCGCATCAGCACCTTCTTACAAAAGGCGAGAATGATGTCGGCTTCGATGGCTCACGGCTTCATAGACAGTCACACACACAAGATCCCCACGCGAACAACTCGCTTGGTCCTGTGTAGCTGACGCCAATACAATGAAACTAAGACTACTCATGCCGCGACCAGCACAGGAAAACTTACAACTTTCCTGTGATCCTCTACTTATCAGTTAACTCATCAGTAAACTTTATGTGAAATTTCAGTGAACTCAAGACTGTACATACAATAAGAGGACTTCGTTTTGCAGAGAATTTATCTCATAATTATCAGATAAACTCTCTTATCGTTTTTTTTCTGTTACTGTTACGTTAGTATTTAATAAATCGTGAAATGTGACTGTTAATTAGTGTCAGCTGATTCATTCACACCGGTCCACAGTCCCGACTGTTCTAGCATCTTAATATCCTAACAAATACAGTCCACCAATTTTCGACTTCTCACTCAGCCGACTCAAAGTCCGAACACTATCAAATTCGCAATACTATCATCATTCTGGAATTTAATCCAATCGGGATTATCATTAATTTCCCAAATTGTACAGAAATATCCCTGTTAAATAGACATTCTTCATTAGCATCGATTTCCAAACATTTCTCACAATCACATGGACGCCGAGATAGAGCATCAGCATTATCATGACTTTGAACAGGTCGATGCTAAACGTCAAAACCATATTGAAAAAAAATTCTAACCAATGAGCAACTTGATCTCTACGATTTTTGACGGAAAGTAACCAGCTAAGAAAAGCACGATTAGTTCTAATTGTAAATCGTTTGCCGGAAAGAAAATAACAAAAATGTTCAACCGAAATAACTAACAATTCTTTTCTAGTAACACAATAATTCCCTTCACGATTATTCAAAGTCATACTTCAATACGCAATAACTTCTTCCTGATATATAATTCTACCATTTTTCTTAATTAAAATTTTCTAAGATAGAACTGCTCCGATACCAACATTAGTAGCATCAGTGTCAGAAAAAAATTGAAAATTAGGATCAGAATAAAATAGGTGTAGTTAAAATTTGTTTCAATTTCTAAAAAGTTTGAAGAGCTATATCATCCCAAATTAAATCTCTTTTCTCTTTACTCATTGAATAGAGATGTTTTGCCAATCATACAAACAAAGTCCAGGAGAACACCTACGTTTACTTCTATTTTTCGGAATAAGCCAGTTAATAATTGCAGAAATCTTTTCAGGACAACTCTTTAAACCTTCACCAGAAATAATATGACCTAAAAAGACAACCTTTCTTCAGAGAAATATCCATTTCATAGCATCAATTTTAAGTCCTGATTGTTAAAGTCTTTTAAAAACACTTTGAAGATGAATAAAATGTTCATCAAGACTCTAACTAAAGATAATCGTATCATCTCAATAAACTAAACAAACTTTGCTGAAAAGACCCGGTAAAAATATATTCATGAGTTTTACAAAAGTGACAGAAGCATTACGTAAACCAAAAGGAAGTACTTTATATTACCAAAGTTTACTTTAAATACCAAAAGCTGTTTTCTCACGATCGTCGGGAGCAACTTCAACTTGCCAATATCAACTTTTTAATCAAAAGTCGAAAATCTTCGAGCACCGAGAACCATTTTTAAAATATCTTCTTGATAAAGAATTGGAGTAGAATTCGAACTGCGACAATACATAACTTTCGATAATCACCAAATCTGATATCACCACCTTTTTTCGGAACAAAAACAACAGGAGAAGCCAAGAACTATGAGAAGGTTTAATTGCATCCTGTTCCTTTATTTCTATCCTAACTGTATCAACTTTCCCTATAATGAAGAGGAATACGACGAGGTACATTTTTCTTATCTAATACCTTCAAAGATCTATGGAACGAATCTAAAATAAATTCAAGAAGATCATCTAAATCAAGAGAAATTTTATTAATCGAAACAACTTTATCATTAGCAAGAAATTCTATGATTTTATGAATTCTAATAAATTTACCGAACAAACCTGATTCAACAAAGGAATCTATTTCCAAAATACATTCTCCATGAGTTCAAGCAAAAACAACCTCTAAACTAATTTTGATATTTGTTATTATACTTTCCACAGTCACAAGAAAATCAAAATCAATTTTGTCACCAGAAGCTGTAAAAATAGAAAGAGAAGAATTATGCACTTTGGTAAACTTTTCATTGAAAAGAGAAGAATTGACAACCGCTATATAACAGCAGTATCAACTAACACATTATATTTCTTACCATCAATTTCACCTCCAAGTATAAGTAAAGGTTTGAATGAAAAATCCGAATTTTGAAGAATCTTTGAAGAACTAACTAAATAATGATTTAATTTTGACAAAATCTTTTTTTTGGGGGAATATTCTCTTGAAGGATTACTAGTATTTTTAAAATTATTTCCCAAACTAGCTTGAACAGCTTAAAGAACTCGACAATTATTCCTTAAATGACCGTTCTGTCTACAAACATTGAAAACCTTAAGAAGAATTTCCATTATCGAATTTCCTGGAATTCTTTTTAGAAAATTCAAATGATTATTATTTCAGACGTTCTAAAATTGTTATCATTATAATTTTATTTATTGGATTGTTTATGGAAATTTAAATTTTTATTATCTGTATGATCTAAAGTATTATCAATATGATCATCTTCAACATCTTCGGTTTTCAATCATTATTTATTAATTAACTCTAATTTAACAGCTTGTTGAGTCGCCGATTGAAGGAATTCTAACCTTTCTGACGGTAGAGACTATTGTAATTTCAGATTATTTGATTCTGCAATAAACTGTAATCCGGCCAGTCGTTCTCATTGATCAACGGAAATTCCTAGATACGCATATTTAATTAATTTATTGAAATCATTGGAAAAATTAATTAAACTTTCATTTTCATTCTATTTCCTAGCTTCGAAACGACTGAAATAAGCTGAAATAAGCATCTACACTCAAGTTTTCTAAAATACCTTATGCTATGTCCTTCAAACGAAAAATTGAAATCAAAGCTTTAACTTCATTTGACCAATTATGCAATCGAGCGATGGTTTCAAATTGAGGTTAATAAGGTTCCGACGTTAGAGAACTATCATATTTTGCCGGTTTTGCAAAAGATCCCTAACGCAAAACGAATTCTCAACGAACGACGATGAGACCGATTCAATTAAATTTAGATTTAAATTCGATGAATTATTAGGCCTCTAGTAGCCGTGTAAATGTATCGTGCATTTATTACAGAATAAGAATAAAAATTTTTTGGGTACATATTCTTGTAAAGGATGTAAAGGATGATGAGGAGAGTATTTGTGCAAATTTTTTTTACTCGGAAACAATAATTACTATTGTACATCGAATATAAAAGTTTAAGCAATAAATTGAAACCTTCGCGAGTTACAGAATTTTTTAGGGCAAAAAACCATGTTTTTAGCAGTCAATTTTTCATAAGGGAAGTTTACATGATCGGAGGAATGGGAAAAATCTTGGGATCCAATTGAGCATTTTATCGTAGTCAGAAAGACGTTTGAAAATGAAATTGAGAAGGAAAAAAAAATTTTTCAATAAACAAAAAAGTACCAACAATTATTATCGAAGGACAAAATTTAGCCATTTAACTATTTTTTTTAGTAAACATCACAGAAAAATTCAATAGAAAAAGGCGTGAAATAAGTAAAATATTTAAAGGGCAAGAAAGATAGATAAAACTTGCACGGAAGCATCCAGTACAGAAAATAAGTAATTAGTATTAAAGAATAAAAATTGTTAGACTAATAGAGAACATTCTGATCTATAATCCTATTCTATTAAAAGAATGAAAAACCGCAAATGAACCTCGCGGACAATTATGAGAGAATCAATTTTAGAGAAAAGGTTTTAGAAACATGCATTTTTTGTCCTTTTTAAAATCTGTAACTTTTCCTATTATTAATGTTGCCACCTATACCACTTATTGTATTTGCCTTGTAACTATTTTCATATATGTGTGTGAATCTATGATAATAAACTTTCTGGTTCTGTCTGTTAGTTTCAACGTACACGTTTGTTTTATTTCTCTCAATTAATAATAGGTTATGAGCCCAGTTTGCCCGTAATTAGCTAGGGAAAGTTGGAAATTTCAGTTTTAGCTCAGTTTGTAGCGTAAGTCGCGAGTGATGAACAAAAACTGTCATGTCGACGAATTACTCAGTGAATGTGCCGAAGCTAAAAGGGTGGGAAAATTACACGGAATGGTGCTTCGCTGCGGAGAATTTTCTGATCCTGGTAAACATGGTGCATTGTATGAAACCTGTTGCCGGAAAGGATGCAAAAGCCGCTGATGACGCGAGGACCAAAGCAAAATTGATTCTCACAATCGACTCCAGTATGTACTTGCACATCAAGGAAGTAAAAACGTCGTTGGAGCTGTGGGATAAGCTGCGAGCTTTATTTGATGATTTCGGTTATACCAGACGCATTAGTTTATTGAGAAATCTTACCTCGATCCGTCTCGGAAATTGCAGTTCTATGACAAGTTATGTGACACAGCTAGTGGAAATTGGACAGAAGCTAAGCGGAACGGGATTTCAAATCAGTGACCAAAGGATCGGCTGTTTATTGTTAGCTGGTTCAACGGAAAAATATTCGCCGATGATAATAGCGATAGAGCATTCTGGGATCGCCATTATCACCGACGCCATTGAGTCAAAGTTAATGGATTTGGATGAAAAAAATGATGGCGACGCAAGCGGGGGCATTTGTAAGCTTTAGAAAATATAAGGTTGGCGGCACTGGTCACAACGGGACCAAAGACAACGGACATTCGCAAACGTCAAAGTCAAAGAAAGTACCGCGGTGTTACAGATGTAAACAAACCGGACACTATCGGAATCAGTGTACTGTTGATAAAAATTCTACTAGTACGAAATCTATTGAACGTAAACAGACAAATGCGTTCAATGCCGTCTTTCTAAATGGCAGTTTTTCTAGAAATGATGGGTATGTTGACTCTGGAGCAAGCGCCCACCTAACCTCAAAAGAGAATTAGATTAAGAATGTCACGACTGAACATTCCATTAAAGAAATTGTTGTTGCTAATGAAGAAACACTAAGCGTGAAGTGTTCGGGTGACATGCAAATTGCGACAGTACTGAT
>NW_023276600.1:0-7099 GCF_013357705.1 Chelonus insularis | reverse complement strand
ACTTGGATCTATTAAGGAACCCGAGCAGTCCTGGTTCAAAAATAACGCACCTCTAAGTACGTTCCTTATAAGGGAAGCCTGATTTAGGGAAACAATAAGCATCTTTCATAAACCAAACCAGAATTCTATAAATTTTTTAGGATTATTTATGAAACCAATAAGGATCTCACTGGATCAAATGAGGAATTCAATTATTTTTTTGGGATTATTTAAGGAGGTTTAGGTTTGTCTGATAACGAATCTCTTATTAGTGATTAATAATTATAAAAATTATTAATTATTATTTTTAAAAATTATTGAAATATAATCGACCTTTTGAATATGAAAAATTTTATTTTTAAATCTTTTTTCTAAGAAAATATGACAATAAAATCATTAAGTAATACTATTGTTAAATATTAAAGAAGTTCATAGTGAAGTTAACATTTTTTAATTATAAATCATGTATACTAATTGTCGTTACCCTGATCCTCTTCTTCATCAGTGACTTTTTATCTGTCTTCTTTGTTCACCTTTTTGTTTTAGATCTTTTTTCTACAAACCTCTTACACCTTTTCTCCTCTGCAGCACCTTTGCCTTCCCAATCGTTACAATTTTTAAAGAAACAGAAGCTACGCTGTGTAATTCATCACCTTTCCTCTATTGGGGTCCTGTTCCGATTTTGTAAATTTTCAATATTATAGGGGTAATCAAAAAAAAAATTTATACGTATATTAAAGGGTTCGGCATATAAATCTGTTGTTTTTGTAGTATTAATAGGGCAAAATTATCAATTACGGTCTGTAAGGATAATTTAGAAAAAAAAATATCATTATATGATAATCATTATAATTCGAAGAATAAAAATTATCAATTACAAGTATTAATTGATAATTTATATTTTTAAAATTATCATTGAGAACGTAATTTGTAATTTAAATGGATCCAATTACAAATTAAAAAGTAAAGTTGTACTTTCGTAGATCCAATTACAATTAACGGAGTAATTTGTAGCTTTTAGAGAGCAAATTTACAAATTACTTTTGTAATTGATAATATTGTGGCTGAACGTAAAATACAGGAGTATTTGAATTTTTTTTTTGCCAATACTAATACGAAAACAGTAATTTGTACTGTATCAATATTTAAATTTTCGAAAATTAATAATTAGTAATTTTCAACTAAGAAATTATACCCTTTTGATTTATTTTAGTGATGCACGCATCACGGGTCTCATAATCAGACACACACATGACTTTTCAACTATCGTATCTCCAACGATGCACCTTCTGGTTCAATACTAACTTTGTGCTTTCAGTTCACACATACTCTTTTGCCCCTCACCATGTTTATAAACCAACTTGTATTCCCTGTTTTATTACCTAGTTCGTCAGCTGGTTTATCCCCGTTGCACTCCTACCCTTAACCGGTTTCTCCTTACATGTTTTTCCCTGACTTCACATCGCTGTTCTCACGCAACGTCTTCCTGTTCCCTCGATCGCCTCTTATCTCTGTTCCCGGTTGATGTTCTCCTCAGGACGAATGCATTCTCCAATTTTTTTACATGTTCATCATCGTCCAATAGGCGTTCAAATGTGCTAAAAGTAATGTTTCTATGAACAAGAATATTGTTTCAACGTTACTTACATGTCTATTCTAACGTGGCCAACATATGTTCTGATGAATGAATATGTGTTCGTCTAAACTTTTGATGTCACCTGGCCGACTTATGGGTTCGAAGTTTCCAGATTAATTCACAATAAACTAGAATATGTATCCAACGTTATATTATGTATGCTACGTTTCACTTATGTTCTTCTGCATGGACTAACTAGTGTTCTTCAACCTAACGATCTTTTTTAAGTATCCAATGAAACAAAAATACGGTTTCCAACCAACGTTATATTATGTGGTCTTCTTTTCCCAATTGATGTTCCGAAATAGGAATCTCGTTCTAAAACGATCTTTTTAAGTTTCCAAATACAAAAAGCTGTGCCACCACCAACGTTATATGATGGGTGTTCGAAACTGTCCGACTTACGTTCTAATGATTGACTATGTGTTTCTCCGAACTGTAATTCAATGTTCAAAATGGACGAATATGGTTTTAAAATGTTCGTGGAGCAATATGTTGTAATAAACTCGATATGTGCAAAGTTAAGGTATGTGTTTCTAAACGGTTCGACTTACGTTCAATGATTTACAAATATGTGTTCATCTAACGCACTTAATTCAATGATTAATGGACGCATTATGGGTTCTATCGAATGTGCCAGATCAGTATTATTAATAAACTAGAATATGTTCCAACGTAGATTATTTGTTCTCGGTCAAAACGTGTCGACTTGACGTGCCGAATGATTAAATTGTTGCTAAAACGATCTTTTTTAAGTTCCAATGAACAAAAAATATGTTTCCAAACGTTTAGATTAAATGTGTTCCTACAACGTTTCCCCAATGTTTTATGATGAGATATTGTTCTCCTGCCTTGCATTTTCTGTTCCCTAGGACGACGCGTGGGTTTTCTAATGTTCAGATCAATATCCAATAAAAACTAGAAATGTTCAAACGTTTATATTTATGTGTTCTAACTTTCCAACAGATGTTCTTATGAGGAATAGTTTTCTATGAACTTATTGATGTTCAATGGACGAATAGGGGTTCTAATGGTTCAAGATCATATTCCAAACGAGAATGGTTCCAACGTTATATTTATGTATTTTAACATTGCCACTTATGTTCAAATGATTAAATATGTGTTCTAAACGAACTTATTCCTGGTTAAAAAATGGACGAATATGGGGGTTTTTAATGTTCCAGATCCTATTATGATAAACTAGAAATAATGTTTCACGTTCTATTATTATTAACGTAATTCGAACTTACTTTACGAATGATTAAATATGTGTTCTTCTGCTCCCGTGTACGTTGTGATTCATCAAGAGATCTTCGCTCATGTGTAGAAAAAAAGTGAGCTATGCTCGAACTCGAAACGCAACATTCTTTTCTATAGAAATTTTTTAGATGGTGATTGGTAGTAAGTCAACAGCTCCTCCTTGTAGGCGTGAAGGGTAATAACTTTTAATAAGTTAAATTAAATGTCCATTAATATTGCTTTACTCATGTGATGTTATTGGAAGAGTAGAATGTTACGAGGCAAACAGCCTAGAATAGTTTTTAATCGATTTAGCTATCACTCACGTCGCTGCTGCCCCTAGAGTGACTTTTTGAAACGTTTACGGTTTATTGCTTGATACAAACAAAACGTTTGACTTCCCTCAGCCCCGCAGAGGATTACCTGAAGTAGGATGGTTGGCTAGTGGCATCATGACTGTAATCGAACCTTACGAGTAGAGTCACCTCATAACCATGAGAGTACTGTGAGCTCATGGTAAGTGAGAGGGTGAACTATCTAAGTTGCTCGTTAAACTACTGTGTGTCTATAGTGGAACTTTCTTTTTTTAACTATAGCTTTAAGAGAAAAAGCAAAAATGAATTAGATCATCTGACAAAAAGTGGATTGTTTAGAAATTGCTTGAGTTGTTGAGCAATGTTGTCATTGGTCGCCATATTCACTGAATGCATTGGTTGTAGCTTTGCAGAACGATGAATAACTCTCTAGGATGAAATGTTTCCGTTCCAGGATTACCAAATGTAGACTCCTGATGGTTAAGTTGGAGGGTGATAATACCAATGCCCTCAGAAATCCCCACTCAACATTTATCATTGTTGGGTGGAAAGGTACTTTTTTTCATCATCCATCTACAAACCAATGAAAATAGCTTGAACGAGAATCAACGAGACGAATAGCTCAGCATACAAATATTCACCAACTAGTTTGACAAGACTCTTCAGATATTCTGTCTTCTAAATAAAACAGAATTGAGAAGTTCCACCATGAACGAAAGACGTCTATATTTGGAAAAATTTGACCCGAATTATTTATACTTTCGTCAAGTAAGAATTTTAAGAGTGCCTTTTGGCCCTGAAGTCACAGTTCCCCACATTTTGTTCAAATTAATGATGTAGATATGCAATGGCATATATTGGAGTTACTTTATCGTTGATAACATATTTTTCTGGAATGAAGATTGCTATTTTAGAGAGAGTGACTTTTCAAATTTCATGGATGAAATACAACATGTATCAGCCAATCGCCGCTGCCAATTGCTAGATATTGCAGGAGACAACAAAACGCATATTAAGGGATATTGTATTAACTCCATACATTAATTTCCATAGAGCGAAAATTAGTAGTATGCAGAAACAAACACTCAACTGGCGTAGCCTTTGATACGTCCATGCTGAATGGGCTAAAAAACGAAGATTTAGTAATGTCTAATATAATGTAGAATAAGGGAAAAAAATCAGTGTGCGTTGCTGCAGCAACGCATCCAGCATTAAATTAAATGGATCATTGTTTGACAATCTCAGCTAAAATAGTCATGAGGCAATAAAGAAGCACTACTTCAGAGACACTACGACAAAACAGTGCAGACGAAAAAACCGCGGTGTGTATTTAGATAGCTTCTTTGATTTTTCTTGTGATGATGAGTACAAAGTGTAGACCCTTGGAACGAATGACCAAGAAGCCTATTTTTAAAAGGTTTATCGGAAAGACGAAACCATTTGGATTATTAAATAAATATCCAAAAATTGGAGAAGTATTTATTAATTCAATACTCAGTTACCATCTTCTGCCTGGCGGTTGAAAAGATTATTCGTTATGCAACAAGGATAATGTACCAAAATACAATAAAACTGACGGATAATAAGTTTTTGGAATACGATCTTAATTAAATGCAATTCGTCATCGAATTCAAGTAAATATTATTGTCTGCATGCGACAAAAAAAATTAATTGTCTGCATACGACACTAAAAAACTTATTGTTCTGCATGCGACACTAAAAAACTGTATTTGTGCTGCATAGGCGACTAAAAAAACTTATTGTCTGCATAGCGACAACGAAAAAAAAAAATTCGAATTTCTTCGTGAGATGGAATAACTTTTTAAATTATCCATAGTAAAACAAGCAGTACGGTCTTTTTTTTTTCCAATCAAGGAAATTTAGCGTGGAACAGGTAGGTAAACATTTTTTTGGGCTGTAAAAAGTGGGCGTCCTAGCTCCTCGTGGGTAACAGCTGGAAATACTCTCAAGCAATTGTTTAGATATGTGGAGAGCGACAACCACATGGTTTAATATTGCGACAAATTTTTTTGTCAAGATAAACGAACTTTTTAAATCCGCATGACAACAACTTTTGAGTCTTTCTTTCTGCCGTAAAAGTAAGAGGAGTAAGCATAACTACAAACAAAGGGCCCTAGGTCTTCGGCCGGCTGCTCCTATTAAGTTCATTAACGATTCAAGAATTTATGTGTTTATTCATCTATTTAGTATAATCACTCCAGTTTATTTCGGCTTTTCTTGTGCACTTTTGGCCATCAAATGTGTGTTGAAAAAAACAATAATATCAGTTAACATGTAAAAAAAAAGACATGAACTCGAATAATAAGAGCGAGATATAAATGGTCATAAGATATGCATAATATACTAGAACTAATGATCATCGAAATCGTATAATAATGAATATTCGACATAAGATAACAGTAAATAAATTCAAAGTTGCGTTCGAGTATCAGCTAGCTCACTTTTGTTATACAGCATAGAGCAAATATCAGCTGATATATAACCAACTTACACGAGAGAGGTAAGAACACATATTTAAATCATTAGAAAACGTACTTGCACGTTAGAAATACATAATATATACGGTGAAACAGATTCCTATTTATTAATAATAGAGCTGGAACATTAAAACCCGATTCGTCCATTTAAAACCCATGAATAAGTTCTTAGAAACATATTTAATCATTTGAAACGTAGAGTCGAAACGTTGAACATCATAATATAACGTTGGAACATATCTTAGTTTGATTAATAAGTTTGATCATGGCACAGAGAAACCCATATCGTCCATTTAAACATGAATAAGGTTCGTAGAAACATATATCATTTTGGAACGTAAGTCGAACGATTCGCCCAACATAAGATAACTTGGCACCCATTTTTTGATTCTTGGAACTTTAAAACACCGCTCGTTAGAACGAAGTCCCTATTAGTCGGAACTCAATGGGAAAGAAAGACACTAATACTAAACACGTGGAACATATGCTTTTGTTCATATGAACTTAAAAAAAAGAGTCGTTTAGAACACATATTCCCCATAAGAACATCAGTGAAACGTTAAGAATACTAATATACAGTGGACACGTATTCAGTTTCATTGGAATATAATCTTGCTGGAACATAGAACCCCATATTTACGATACCAGTTGGAACATAAATAAGTTCATAAGAACACATATTCATCATAGAACATATTTGGAAACGTTAGAAGACATAATGTAAACTGTAAACATATTCTTGGTTCATTAGAACATAATTTAGAACATTTGAACGAATATTGGACGATTAGAACAGTAAAAAAAATTCTGAGAAGGCATTGCGCCATTATTAGAAACATACCGGAACATTCGAATACTATCGACTATTCGAACATAAATAAGTTAGTTAGAACATATATTTAAATCAGTTAAAACGAAGTTTAAAACTTTAATTGTATGATTCAACGTTAAAACATCTTGACGAACTAAAACATGAAATAGTGGTTATAAACACATGTGTGATGGTCCAAAAGATATTGTGTAACTTAAAGCCAAATTTATTATGAACCATAAGTTGCAATCGTTGTATACATATGAAACATTTTTTTTGTCTTAATTATGAGAACGTGATGCGTTCATCACAAAATAAATAAAAAATTTGAATTAACTCTAGTAAAATGACTAATTAGTAATTTAGGAATTCTTAAATATATTAAATTAACAATTACTTTTGTATTTAAATTGGCAAAAAAAATTTCAAATTACTCCTGTAATTTGTAATTTCCCAACAAATAATCTATCAACTTACAAAAGTAATTTGTAATTTTGATCGTATAAATGACAAATTACGTCCGTTATTATGTAATTGGATCTACGAAATTACAAATTCTTTAATTAATTTGGAAATTGGATCCATAATTCAATTACATGATCAATTGATAATTTTAAAAATA
>NW_023276599.1:0-4996 GCF_013357705.1 Chelonus insularis | reverse complement strand
ATAAGACTTTGTCTTGTTTATAGGACCTCATGTGTAAAAAATTTTTCCAAATCAATTTTACTTCAAAAAGTGCCCAGTATATTTATTTACCTTAAAGTTTTCTAAATCCAATAATCATTAAGTTTTTGATTGCACTTCCAAAGGGTGGGTACTCCAAATTCTTAGATCTACTTTCTAAGGGGAATGTTCCAGCTCTTAAGAGCTAACGTTGGAGTTTCGCATCCTTCATTCATGATGTACAATGAATCTTCCTGAAAACGAGAAATGATTACTTATTAAATATTGAAACGTGAATATACACTTCTGTGCGAAAGTTTCTGTAGATGAAAAGCAGTTTATTATATCATGTCATTAGGGTAAGAATGAAGTAATAACGATATCTAACAAACTAAAGAAAATGTGATATAAGTCAATCCTGGTATATCTAAACAATATTGTATGTCTATGGAGCTCTATTGACTCGATGATAAGAAAAATTTAATCATCACCCAAAAACAGCCCTAACGACTTCACAAAAATACGCGCCAAGTATGAATAACGAAACGATAATCACGTTCATCAAGTGCGATTATCTATAAACTGTCTATTATGCGAAACAACTACAAAAAATGCATAAAATCATTGCAGCCAAGTAGTAACATAAAGATTAATTAATATTTATTAACAGAAAATAGGCAAGTTTTTTATTTTCGTTACAGGTTATTCCGTAATTTTCTCATCAATCAAAGACAAGCTCTCTATAGATAAGATATTCATACATGAAGATAGTTGACCGCCTTACTTATTACGTTTAAAATTTTGAAAATAGAGACAAAAATTGAATACAAAAACATTCTCTTTTATATAAAAATTTAATCTTTAAAAAGGGGACACACATTCGAACTTGGCGTGCTCTTCTACAGCTGGAGATCACACGAGAATTGATAGATGGTTTCATATACTCGATATATGGAGATAGTTTAATGTATAAGGTAAATACTAGTACGTCCGAGTAAAAACTCCGTAGTAATTAATTCGGGATCGTCCGGTGAGAGTGATTTTATTATAATCATTTTTATCTAGCGTAGCGGTAGATACTCGGCGCCAAGTGCACATTCACCTTTCCCCTCTCTCTCTCTTTCTCACTAGCGTGCTCTTTCCCCCATGAGCGCCGAGGCTACCGACTACTCTATACACGAAAAATTTTGTGTGACGTCATCAACGCATCTTTATATGCAAATATCTTTATAATTGCTACATATTATGATTTCATATTTAATAGGTAGTTATCTTATATCATGAGCTTCCAATTAAACGTTAAACGAGAATTTTTTATTAATTATTAACGGAGTTATAAATAAGCCACGCCCCTAACAGCGATATTTCTGCTATTCAAGATTTTTTCGCTCGCTGTTTCACTCTACTTAATCGAGCGCTCTATCATGTGTTCTCTCTTACTGAATGTATCTTTTGACACTTTCTTTCACATTGGGCTCCCTACAGTGCCCTCTTTCTTGCGTTACGTATTGTTATCACGCTTTTTCACGTTAACCTCGTAATATTTCCTTCTCTCTTGCCTAACCAAGAGACATCTATGTTCTGAATAATGAAAAATGTTTCCCGCGTGTTGTATATCGATTTAAATAAACTTTTTTAGGAATTATTGGTAAAGAAAAGTTTTAAATGATCAATGAAAAATAAGTGTTTGTCGAATAATAACAACAAAAGAATATGATTAAAAAAAGTAAAAAGTGTTTCCCGCATGTTGCATATCGATTTTAATAGATTTCATTTGGAATCATGGATAAAATGATGTTCTAGATGATTGAAAGAAAAAACAATTATAATAAATATCCAAAATTATATATCTGAAATTGTTATAAATTTTGTGGTTGGCTTTAAATAATGTGTTATTGAAATATCATATTTTTCACTATTTCCATAAGACATGATTTTGTTGAACTTTTTTCTATTTCAGAAAAATGAAAAACTGGCTTGGCAAAGTAATAAAAGAGCAGAAAATACACCTATGTAGCATAGGAACTACCTAAAATTGATATAAATTTTGTGCGTGGCTTTAAATAATGTGTTATTGAAATATCATATTTTTCACTATTTTCATAAGACATTATTTTATTGAACTTTTTTCTATTTCAGAAAAATAAAAAACTGGCTTGGCAGAGTAATAAAAGAGCAGAAAATACACCTATGTAGCATAGGAACTACCTAAAATTGTTATAAATTTTTAAATTTTCGAAATAAATAAAAATTAAATAATTTTTAACGTTGTTGTCTTGAGACAGCGCGCTCGGAGAGCGCGCGTTGTTTCTAGTAACCTTATTGAAAAAAAAAATTAATTTGGAAGAAGAAAATTTTTTCGGAAGTTTGGTGACTGTCTCCAAAATTCCACTTTGATCGCACGAAAGGTTACCAAACTTTCACTTGCACGTATATATACTACTATATGAATTTCTGGTGTCTATCTGTCTGTTCGGGGTAATCTCCAAAACCGTTAATTCGATTGCGACCAAATTTAACAGATATGTAGAGGGGGTTGTTCGGAAACTTATATGCTACTTTTTGTTAATGTGAATTGTTTATAACAATTAAATTTGTTATAAAACAGGATTTATTCAATATATTTGAGATCTTTCAACGGGAAATTTTTTCTTTTACTGAAACAATGTTATCCACTGTGTAAAATGGATATAAACATACTTCTTTTGTTCGTAACATACTATTTGTTGTAAAAGAACAGAAATTGAGTTTTACGATCATTTCCTTTCATCATCAGTAAGAGTGCTTCTGTAACTGGAGGAGTTACCCAGTGAACACAGAATGTAAATGTGATATAACAAGGAAGTAACAAGTTACGTAACTTTTTTGACTTATAGGTGACATAACAATTATATCAAATTTGAGTTTTATGATATGTACCTAATTGTTACTTCTATGTTACGTATCAGTTACATGGCATTGTGATTGTAGTATAACGTCACAATTGTGACGGCTATATTATGTCCTCGTGACCAAACAATGTTACTTTGAAAAAAACGTCACAACAGTGACTCTTATGTTATGTTTATGTTATGTCGCAGCCGTTTCCTCAGTGTAACATAGCATCAATAAAATGAAATAACATCAGTGTAATGTAACTTACGTTACATATGTTATATAGACACTGCCATACATGAATTATTTTGCATTGGATATAATATTTTGTTACATAACTTAGTGATGTTGCTTATATGTTTATGTATATGCTTATTTGTAATACATAACTTATGCTACATAAATGGAACATTAATGGTACATAACTTTGTTACAAGTATACTATGGTAAATGTATACATGGATGTTATTATATATAACGTTCACGTTTTAATCTTCAATATCCGTTATTAGGTAAAAAATTAAAAAACTAATTGTGATAAATCTATTTTTTGTAACAAATTTTGATATTTCCGCAGTTATTCTGCTCCTTTTAGATTCTTGAAGAACAGAACTCATTATATTATATGGTTCTTAACCGTATATCCGACATTTATCGTATTTTTCTGTTACTTTTCTTTTTTTTATAGATTTCAAAATTATTTTGGAAGTTTGATGACTGTCACCAAACTTCCATAATCGTTGTAGGGAAGTTTGGTGACAGTCACCAAAATTCCAATTCGTCACCAAACTTCCACTTTGGTCGCACAAAATATTACCAAACGTCCACTTGCATGTATATATATATATGTATATATATATTTCTACTGTTATACAAGAGGAACGCTTCAACTTCATAGCTATAGATATTATATCAACGTTACTATGTCAGTAACGCGGATGATTTGGTGATGTGAACTTACAAGTTTGTCCCCTACTAAAAATTGCTCCAACGCGCCTAAAGAAGTTTTCACTTTAAAAAGAAGTGAAATCCGCACAAAACAGGCATCTAGGGATGCCTGTAAAAACTGGCGCCAAGTCCACATTCAAGTAAAATTAGTATAAATGGAAAAAAGGTAAGATCAAAAAAACATGTGAAATCAAGTAAAACGCCAAGTTAGCTGCGTCTTTTTTCATAATTTTTTCAAACTAGCAATGTACTATTGACTTATAAAATTTCAGTTAATTTTGAAGTACAAAAAAAAAAAATCTTCAAAACCAAAAAACTATGGAACTTGGCCCAATTTTTTAAATTCTTTCAACAGTTCCATATATTATAGTTCATACATAAGAACATTTGAAACTGAATTGGGCAGACTTTAAAGACAAAATTGGGCCAAGTTCCATAGTTTTTTGGTATTAAAGATTTTTGAAGTGAAAACTTCTTTAGCGGCGTTGTAGACTTTTTTTGTAATGGGTAAAAAATGTTAAACTCGTGTCAGGACACGTGACCTGATCGAAAATTCGTAAGACGGATGGAGAGTAGACAGCTGGCGTGGCGTAGGAGAGGGAGTATCCCCCTCTCTTTCTACGGCGCGGCGAGAATGTATGCCTGCGCCGGCTGTTTCGTTTAGGCGGCGCAGGGCGACATTAAGTCAATTAATTAATTAATAATTAAATTAATTAAATTAATTTTTTAATAAATTAATTGACATTCGTCAATTTGATTATTATTATTTAATCTTAGCACAACGAAATACAAAACTGCTATTGATGCGGTCTTTATTAGACATTTGAATAGGTTCGAATCGAAACTGTTCGTTTCTTTTACTTCAGCTATCATAAACCGATCGTATCAGTTTTAGAGATTGGCGATGATGGTTTTGATAAGAATGATAGTGAAAAAGTCGTTGAAATTATGGATGAAAGTTAATCTTTTTGAGAGATAAACTTTTTAATGTAATATAAATTGTCATGTTTGTGTACGATAGCGCAATAAATAAATATTGTATTCTACCATATAAAAGATAGTACTTTTATTCTGATAATTAAAGCAATTCGTGCAAACTTATTCCCTAACCATTCCAAAATATCCAAAACGCACAACGTTAATACTTAAGTTTTCACTTCTGCCGGCACTCCCGGAG
>NW_023276598.1:0-14432 GCF_013357705.1 Chelonus insularis | reverse complement strand
ATTATTTACAGGGGTTTTAAGGTATTTACTTTTAGTGTGCACTGCATTCAAGCAGTTGTAAATTGGGAAATTCCTCCGTTATTTTATTGTATATTTTCACGTTCGAGGTAAATTTGTCCGTGCTTATCTGTACAATAGTAAAATAGCATTATAAAAATTCATTGTTAAACCCGATGGTCAAAACCTGGAATTTCCTCATTATGAAAAGTCGCTCTGACGAAGGACACTCACAAAGATCAACCTTTCTGGGTAAGACAGCAGCTCGTAAATCTGCTAACTCATTATGTTTGAGTCTAGTTATAGTCCAGTCAATATAGAAGGCTTGGCTCCATTTGTATTGGAAATTTTTGTACAAAGAGCAATGTTGAATTTTCTAATGTCAAAATACCCGTAATGACCTGTAGAAAAAATGTGCCCTAAAAACGAAAGTGCGTTGATTTTTTTGCATTCAGTGGTCCTGTGTATCTAAGCGAGACGACACTATAAGCGGCATCACGCGCTAGAAAAGGACACAAACTATCGGAATGTAAAAATCGTATTTTCGATAAAAAAAATGTAGTTTTCTTGTTCAATATTATTTTATTAATTATTTGATGAACAAAATACCTACAAAATCATCAATTTCTTAAAGTTGGTAATTATTCATTTACTTAATTCAGGCAAATAAATAATAAATGGTAATAGTAATTGGTAATTTTTTTTATTTATTCATGAAAATTTGTTTTTTTTATTAAAAGATATACACAAACACCGCCAGACAATTAAAAATTATTCTCAATCAAAAGTCCTGACATTGTGATTTTTATCAGGTAGAATGTTTACTCGAGATGAACCGGTTAGGCAATCATTGTTGTTATATTTTAACTTTGTTAAATAAAATTTAATCAAGAATTTTAAATAGAGATCAATAACGTTCCATGACGACTTTAATGAAATATAACTGATCTGTAAGTTAAATTTTTATTAAGTGAAAAATAATTCTTTCTGTATAAAGAAAAGTTCTATATCAAATGAATGTATTTTACAAATGGGATTATGAAGAATGAAGTTACAGTAACCTTTAAGATTATTTCTATAAATTTTTTAATTGTCATGAATACGTAATACTCAATAGAGTACATAATATTTATACATGTAATTTTTGAATATATTTTCAGTGAATATTTTTTAACATAAAATTTACTTTTATTCATTTTTCTTACTTTGTTAAGATTTATCTCAATGCGTAAATATATTAAAAAATGAAATATTTTTGTGTCAATCTGTAAATATATAAATAATGTATCCATCAAGATATAATTTTAATTTTACTTAATAGTTGTTTTTTCATTTTTCAAAAAATTACTACTTCGAATTTATAAAACTTTTATATCGTTTTTAGATGCATTGTATGAATCCGAGTTACATTAATTGAATTTGCATGACGGGTTTCGAACGATATCGCTATCTTTAATAATTTTACGTAGTTGTGTTATCAACTCATACTATAGCAATATGCATATAGTTGGATGGAAGACAGCTCTCAGATGCTCTTCATGTATTCTTGTACGCTTGCGCAGTAGTACAAAACATGGTAGAAGGGGTAGAGAATTAGTGGTGGGGAGCCCGAAAGTATTGGAGCAATTGAGGAACTCTTCTCAGTTCGACGACAGTAAAATAAGGAGTCGGATAGAAGTTAAGCTGGTCTAACGTATTTCAATCAATTTATCTACGTTTTAAGATTATTTATTCAGTAAAATTTATTTTAATGAGTCTCAGTAACATTATTAACGTAATTTTCGACGTTATCAGAATAAGATTGCTAGAAGATTTATAAATTGATTTTTGCAGTTTTTGTGTGTGTCTGAAAACAGTGAAACGAATGTTGTGACTTGACCACGATATTGATATTTTATATTATTTATTTATAAAGAATTAAAAACATTAAAATTTAAAAATGATGATGGATTATTTTGTCACGAATAGTTCATTGGCACCTGCACCTATGGGTATTCAAAGTACTGCAGGTGCTATCCCTGTTAAAAATGATAAAGGTAATATTTCTATGCATTTAGCCTATTTAGAATATTATAAATTATAGATGATCATGTTGCTAATTCAAAACCTCTCTTTTTTTTTAATTATTACAGGAGAATTGTCCATGAAGAAAGTAAAAGTGCATCGGTATATATCAGGAAAACGCCCGGATTATGCTCCAACAGCTAGCTCTGACGAGGAATCTGAAGAGGAAGATTTTCACTATAAATGTGCCACCAAGGCTAGTGCTGGTGATGACGGGGAACATATTGATGCTGAAACATGTCATCCAATGTCTAGTAATAAAGAAGATCCACAAGAAGTGGAAGTCGAAATACGGGCTGAACCAATCGAAAGATCGAGAAAAAAAATTAAATTAGAAAGCTCCGATTCGTCAGGAGACGAAGAATTACCTGACTCAGAAATCGAAAGACGACGAGACGCTCTGAAGCAACGAGTTTTATCGAAGAAGGACAATGAAGAAGAAATGTCAGGATTGAGTTCTGAAGAGAGTTCAGAATACGAAGAGTATACAGATTCTGAAGAAGAAACTGGACCTAGATTAAAACCAGTATTTGTAAGAAACAAAGATAGAATTACAGTAATGGAACGAGAAAAAGAAGCTATGAAACAAAAACAAGCTGAAATTGAAAGTAGAAAAATGGCAGAAGAACGAAAAAGACAAACATTAAGGGTAATTATAATATTTATGATGTTAATTTTTATTAAAAATAATATGACAAAATAACTATTCTTTTCACTTTTTGCAGATGGTTGAGGAAGCAATTCGTAAAGAAACTCAAGGTGAAAAAATGGTTGATTCTAATGAAGGTAAAATAGAAGACGTTTGTACAGATGATGAAAATGATGAACTCGAATATGAAGCTTGGAAACTGCGTGAACTGAAAAGAATAAAGCATGATCGTGAAGAACGTGAAGTGTACGTAAAATTTCAATAATTACTAAAACAAATCAACTTAAACAATTATTTCTTTAATACATTAAATTCTCTTTACAGAGTTGAAAAAGAACCTCTGGAAATTGAAAGAATTCGAAATCTAACTGAAGAAGAACGCCGTCAAGAAGCTAGATTAAATCCGAAAGTAGTCACAAACAAAGCAGCCAAAGGAAAATATAAATTTCTACAGAAATATTATCATCGTGGTGCGTTTTACTTGGATAAAGAGGAGAATATATTCAAACGAGATTTTTCTGGTGCAACATTGGAAGATCATTTTGATAAAACAATTTTACCTAAAGTCATGCAAGTTAAAACTTTGGCCGTAGTGGAAGAACCAAATATACTCATTTGGTTGATCAAGATACAACGCAATTTGATTCTTCTTGGATATCAGAGACTGCTCAAAATCTTAAATTTCATAATAATCAAGCAACTGGAATGAAACAAGTTTTTGAAAAACCATCGCTCAAGAAAAGGAAAAACATAATTTAAGAAATAATAGTCAAAACATTTTTATTATTTATCTTTTAAATAAAGTACATAATTATTGTAAGATACAATTAATTTACAATCTTTTTTCCTCACACCATTTGAATAAATTTGTTAATTACATTTTTGAAGAAATTTTAGAGCTCGTTTTGCTGCGCCTACTTTGCTAATTTTATAGTCTTGCCAAATCCATGAAAATAGCGATATTTACCGAGAGTTTTAATTTCTAAAGTTACCAATATTTTTTTAGTATTTTCATCAATTTTAATTTTCGAAAATCGTGGTTTAATACCTGGAGTTTCATAAAGGACACGAATAGCCTGCTTGGGCACTTTTTACTAAATTTATTAATTTCGTCATGCATTAATGATAAAGAACGCTCCAAGTCCATAAATAAATTAAAAGTGCATAGATATGTATCAGGAAAACGCCCAGATTATGCTCCAACAGCTAGCTCTGACGAGGAATCGGAAGAAGATTTTCTTGAAAAATGTATTACCAAGGCTAGTGCTGGTGGCGATGGAGAAAACATTGATGCTGAAGCATGTCATTCAAAGTCTAGTAATGAAGAAGATCCACGATCAGGTCAATTAACTCGTTTAGAACGACAGCAAGAAGTGGAAGTAGAAATACGTGCTGAAAGGCATCGTAGAATCCATGAGCCTGGAATCCTTGAAGCCGAACCAATCGAAAGATCGAGAAAAAAAATTAAATTAGAAAGTTCCGATTCGTCAGAAGACGAAGAATTATCTGACTCAGAAATCGAAAGACGACGAGACGCTCTGAAGCAACGACTTTTATCAAAGAAGGACAATGAGAAGTTATGACACATAAAGATGAAGAAGAAATGTCAGGATCGAGTTCTGAAGAATACTGAAATTCAGTTGAGAAAAGAGACACTCCCTTTCAAGGGTAGTATATAAACAAAATATTTTCGTATTTGCATGCGTCGGCGAATTATGTTTGTTTGGCGGATAAACTCATTTAGAAATTTTTTGAAATATTTCGTTCTAAATCGCTCGGTTCTTTCATACTCGTCCATCGATAAACGTTTTTATTTAAGCTTAAGATATTTATATCTGCTTCAATTTTGGTATCTTCCTTTACAGTATCATGATCATCAGTGTCATCTAAGATATCCTCAATGTGTGTACCGTATTCATCAGTATCATCAATATTTTCATTTGTAGCTTCTTCGTCACTAGGTATCTCATCATCAGAGAAATGCAGAGTTTTCCCACGAATCTTGATCTTCTGATGCTGATATAGATCCAAGTTGAGCTTCAGTAGCAATTTGCTGTCGTAATTCCTCAGCAATTAGTAGTTGATTAATTCTATGAAGAATTGAAGGTAAAGTTTGTGCTTTAAGATAATAGATTGCAGGAAATTGATTTTACAACATAATCTGGAATTAAATGTTCTTCAAGGTTATCACGTTTTCGTTTGTTGGGGGACATAGGTTGAAACTCGGGACTGGATTCATTGATATAATTTTTTTTTATATCTAATATACTTAGCAAGCTACTAGCAGACTTGATTATTGCGCGTAATTTCGGAAAATATCGCTCTCTACCGGTGAATTGTACTCAATAATTTTTTCACGTGGATTTCCATATCTATTTTAATTGAAATACTATCGACTGAGACAACTTAGCATGAAAAGTATTCTCCAGACTTTTACTGGCACTGTAACTTGATAGCATTAATATTAGAATTTATTAAGGTTGCTGTCAAACCCAATATCTTTGGATGTTGAGCTTCATCAAAAACTTCAAATGATTTCATTATCTGCCGCATTGGATGATCTTTGACTCCATGATGACATTCATCAAAAATAATGAGATTTATTCGTGGCAATGGTAAGAACGACTTGGTTAACAAATCCAACAATATTGAGATGTCATTACTAAAACCTGTAAAATAATTTTTTTTAAATTGATGACGTGTACAGTATTTTTAACAGTTTAACTTTAACGAGATAATGATTTAATTAGTACTCACTTGATTTTCTTTAAACTCATTATTCCATTGATCTTTCGACCAAAAATTAACATTCACATCTCCAGAATATGCGCAACATTTTAAGTCTGTTTGACGAGAAATGCACTCACATGTTGATTGACTAAAGGAACTGTATTTACCAAGAATACAGTTAGTTTTTTATCTTTATCCCATGGTTTTCTTAAATCAGCACTCATGTGTGTTTATCAACATTAGTGCAATAAAAGTTTTCCCAGAACCAGTTGGTAGATATAAAATCACATTGCCTCTCACAGCTTTTTCAAACAATTCAATTTGATAGTCACGCGGGTGTAAGCTCCTCTTCAATCGCCATCATGTAATAAATCTAGATAAATGATAAAAAAAATTATGAGTTTAATTGAGATTTGAAATGGGATACAGTACACACTACGAACATTTCAAATTTATAAATATTCATTTATTTATAGAAAAATAAAAAATCACTTAACACATCTCAACATAAGTACATAAAAAATGCAAAAGATGGTGAAAATACTATCGTTTTGCTTTTACTTATAAAAGCGGAGAATTACACCATTTATGACTTATACTATACAATAATGCAAAAAATTTTTCGTACCGTTATATGTTAGAAAAAATAGATCTGTATATAATAATGAATAATTAATAATTTAAAAAAATTCAAACACTCAAAATTAACTAATAACTTCTATATTAATTTTTGAAACTAATTATATCCATTTCAAAAATTTCTAAATAAGTTTATCCGCCAAACAAACATAATTCGCCGACGCATGCAAATACGAAAATATTTGTTTATATACTAACTTCGATTATAATATTATATTCCGAGAAATTCAGTATTAGCAAATAAGCAAATATTTTGTTTATATACTAACCTTGAAAAGGGAGTGTCTCTTTTCTCAACTGAATTTCAGTATTCTCCAGAACTCAATCCTGACATTTCTCTTTCATCTTTATGTGTCATAACTTCTTCATTGTCCTTCTTTGATAAAAGTCGTTGCTTAAAAGCGTCTCGTCGTCTTTCGATTTCTGAGTCAGATAATTCTTCGTCTTCTGACGAATCGGAGCTTTCTAATTTAATTTTTTTCTAAATCTTTCGATTGGTTCGGCTTCAAGGATTCCAGGCTCATGGATTCTACGATGCCTTTCAGCACGTATTTCTACTTCCACTTCTATTGTCGTTCTAAACGAGTTAATTGACCTGATCGTGGATCTTCTTCATTACTAGACTTTGAATGACATGCTTCAGCATCAATGTTTTCTCCATCGCCACCAGCACTAGCCTTGGTGGCACATTTATAGTGAAAATCTTCCTCTTCAGATTCCTCGTCAGAGCTAGCTGTTGGAGCATAATCCGGGCGTTTCCTGATACATATCAATGCATTTAACTTACTTCATGGACAATTCTCCTGTAATAATTAAAGAAAAAGAGAGGTTTTGAATTAGCAACATGATCATCTATAATTTATATATTCTAAATAGGCAGAGTGTATAAAAATATTACCTTATAATATTACCTAGATAAATCGATGAAATACGTTAGACCAGCTCAACTTCTATCCGACTCCTTATTTTACTATCGTTGAACTGATAGAAGAGTTCCTCAATTGCTCCAATACTTTCGGGCTCCCCACCACTAATTCTCTACCCCTTCTACCATGTTACGTTCGATTATTATAAGTATTAACTAAAACTTGATTCTTTATATATAGATTTATGTACATTTTTTGAGAGCATCAACTTGTTAAATGTGGTCCCAGAGCACGATTTCTAGGATTTTAAAAATGCATAACTCAACAATTTAGAATAATTAAGGAATAAAAATTAATACGGTTAAGTAGAAAAACCTATTCAACAATGTAGAGCTCTTAAATTTATAATGAAATAATATTTAACGTCCCAGAATAATTTTTGAGAGCATCAACTTGCTCGATATATCATACAAATTTCAATAACAGAAATGGCCTGTTCAGAATAGGTATGGGTTTTGCTGAACTGTTACTTCAACAATTTGAAGAATAGAAATGTAAATATTATTTACAGGGGTTTTAAGGTATTTACTTTTAGTGTGCACTGCATTCAAGCAGTTGTAAATTGGGAAATTCCTCCGTTATTTTATTGTATATTTTCACGTTCGAGGTAAATTTGTCCGTGCTTATCTGTACAATAGTAAAATAGCATTATAAATTCATTGTTAAACCCGATGGTCAAAACTGGAATATCCTCATTATGAAAAGTCGCTCTGACGAAGGACACTCACAAAGATCAACCTTTCTGGTAAGACAGCAGCTCGTAAATCTGCTAACTCATTAGTTTGAGTCTAGTTATAGTCCAGTCAATATAGAAGGCTTGGCTCCATTTGTATTGGAAATTTTTGTACAAAGAGCAATGTTGAATTTTCTAATGTCAAAATACCCCGTAATGACCTGTAGAAACAATGTGCCCTAAACGAAAGTGCATTGATTTTTTTATATGATTTTTTTGCATTTCAGTGCTTAAAATATTGGCAGGAAGAATCACCCTGAAAATAAAAAAAGTAGGAGAACCGGGCAATAAACGTTCTTATGATATAATTTATCCAAGAGCGTTTCAAAATGCCTTTCCATCATCTGATGAAGATATTTATCTTCATATCATTGAAGCAAAACCTATGTATCCAGTTCCTACGAAAACAGAGATCGCGTGTTATATAATTCTCTTAAAAGCTCTTCTAGTTTTGCCCATACTCTCAAGTAAAAAATTCCAAAACTACCAGAATTTCAAATTTATATGAAAATGGGTCGAGTGAATGTAAGCTTCAAACTAACTTTAAATGTTTAAAATTGTCTTCCGAGGAAATCCAAGAACTCGTCATTTTCCATTGGTAATTTTCAAAGAATCCTATCACTTCTAAAGAATTTATGAGTTTTTTGATTCTCAAAGTAAAGAAAACAATTTTTAATTGTTCCAACTGATAAAGATGGAGAAACTAATTGGTCAGTTATACGAAATTATAAATCATTAGAAAAAAGTATATCCCAAGAAATATTCCACAAAATGCAATAACAAATGGAATCGATGACGTAATTTTAGTAAAATTATTCTGATTGGGATTAGTGTCTCCTAACTATCGATCAGCAACGGAAATATTTATGTCGTAACACGAGTGTTGTCATGCTCTAAATCCTCAATCAACTTTTCCCACTGATGATTACATATGTTATTCCCATTATTTTCATGAAAAAACATAAAATTGAAATTTCTAATATGACACAACCACTTCTCGAAGTAAAGCCAATCTCTGATAAAATAAATTTCATAAAAAAAGGGCACCTATATCCCCCAACAAACGAAAAACGTGATAACCTGAAGAACATTTAATTCCAGAATTATGTTGTAAAATCAATTTTCCTGCAATCTATTATCTTAAAGCACAAACTTTACCTTCAATTCTTCATAGATAATCAACTACTAATTGCTGAGGAATTAACGACAGCAAATTGCTTACTGAAGCTCACTTGGATCTATATCAGCATCAGAAGATCAAGATTCGTGGAAACACTCTGCATTTCTCTGATGATGAGATACCTAGTGACGAAGTAAGCTACAAATGAAAATATTGATGATACTGATGAATACGGTACACCTTGAGGATCTTAGATGAAACTGATGATCATGATACTGTAAAGGAAGATACCAAAATTGAAGCAGATATAAATATCTAAGCTTAAATAAAAAACGTTTATCGATGGACGAGTATGAAAGAACCGCGCGATTTAGAACGAAATATTTCAGCAATAAAGTTAATAGATACTGAATATTATAATTGTTTTCAACATTCATTATATTCTCTTACTGAATCAGCTAATAATCGTAAGGGAATTTTGTACACGTCAACCAGTGGTTAAAATACCAAGTCTTACCATTATAAATAAAACTACAGGAAAACAGCCAAGTGCAGCGAATTTACTCCCAGCATTGATAGTTAAACGAGCTAATGACTCAATTAATCTAGAAAGATTGGAAACATAGGAGACTCATTTTTAAAATTATCATTCTTGTATTTATTCGAACCAATACGCTTATCAACCTGAAGGTCGATTGACAGGATATAAAGGAAAAATCATAGGCAATAGATATTTATATTATTGTGGAGTGAATAAAGGAATTCCTGGGAGATTAAAAGTAGAAGACTTTGTACCAAAAAGTAATTTTATTTCACCATCTTTTTGTACACCTCAAGAAATTCAACAAATGATACGTTCACAAAATAAATCGCCAAGTGTTATATGAAGTTAATATACCTCAATCCGAACAATTTCAAGGTATAATATCTGATGAAACTCGCAATGAATTTTAAATAAAATTTCTTCATGGATAAATCCCACAGGTTCTACAGGAGTTGAGCATTTTATAAACATTCAAAATATTCCAGATAAAACGATAGCTGATTCCGTTGAAGCTATATTGGTGTTTATCTTAAAAACATGAATTTGTTAGGAGCTAGCAACTCCTACAATGTTTGGAATCATTCCGATCAAGTAAACGTTGAACAAATATTGTTGGCACAAATATTGTTTTGTTTATATACTACCCTTGAAAAGAGAGTGTCTCTTTTCTCAACTGATTTTCAGTATTCTTCAGAACTCGATCCTGACATTTCTTCTTCATCTTTATGTGTCATAACTTCTTCATTGTCCTTCTTGATAAAAGGTCGTTGTTTAAGAGCGTCTCGTCGTCTTTCGATTTCTGAGTCAGATAATTCTTCGTTCTTCTGACGAATCGGAGCTTTCTAATTTAATTTTTTTTCTAAATCTTTCGATTGGTTCGGCTTCAGGATTCCAGGCTCATGGATTCTACGATGCCTTTCAGCACGTATTTCTACTTCCATTCTTGCTGTCGTTCTAAACGATGTTAATTGACCTGATCGTGGATCTTCTTCATTACTAGACTTTGAATGACATGCTTCAGCATCATGTTTCTCCATCGCCACCCAGCACTAGCCTTGTAATACATTTTTCAAGAAAAATCTTCTTCCGATTCCTCGTCAGAGCTAGCTGTTGGAGCATAATCTGGGCGTTTTCCTGATACATATCTATGCACTTTTAATTTATTTATGGACTTGGAGCGTTCTTTATTCATTAATGCATGACGAAATTAATAAATTTAGTAAAAAAGTGCCCAAGCAGCTATTCGTGTCTTATGAAACTTCCAGGTATTAACCACGATTTTTCGCAAATTAAAATGGATGAAAATACTAAAAAATATTGGTAACTTTAGAAATTAAAACTCTCGGTAAATATCGCTATTTCATGGATTGGCAAGACTATAAAAATTAGCAAAAGTAGGCGCATGCAAAACGAGCTCTAAAATTTCTTCAAAAATGTAATTAACAAATTTATTCAAATGGTGTGAGGAAAAAAGATTGTAAATTAATTGTATCTTACAATAATTATGTACTTTATTCAAACAGATAAATAATAAAATGTTTTGACTATTATTTCTTAAATTATGTTTTCCTTTATTGAGCGATGGTTTTTCAAAAACTTGTTTCATTCCAGCTGCTTGATTATTATGAAAATTTAAGATTTTGAGCAGTCTCTGATATCCAAGAAGAATCAAATTGCGTTGTATCTTGATCAACCAAATGAGTATATTTGGTTCTTCCACTACGGCCAAAGTTTTTAACTTGCATGACTTTAGGTAAAATTGTTTTATCAAAATGATCTCCAATGTTGCACCAGAAAAATCTCGTTTGACTATATTCTCCTCTTTATCCAGGTAAAAACGCACCACGATGATAATATTTCTGTAGAAATTTATATTTTCCTTTGGCTGCTTTGTTTGTGACTACTTCGGATTTAATCTAGCTTCTTGACGGCGTTCTTCTTCAGTTAGATTTCGAATTTCTTTCAATTTCCAGACGTTCTTTTTCAACTCTGTAAAGAGAATTTAATGTATTAAAGAAATAATTGTTAAGTTGATTTGTTTTAGTAATTATTGAAATTTTACGTACACTTCACGTTCTTCACGATCATGCTTTATTCTTTTCAGTTCACGCAGTTTCCAAGCTTCATATTCGAGTTCATCATTTTCATCATCTGTACAAACGTCTTCTATTTTACCTTCATTAGAATCAACCATTTTTCACCTTGAGTTTCTTACGAATTGCTTCCTCAACCATCTGCAAAAGTGAAAAGAATAGTTATTTTGTTCATATATTTTTAATAAAAATTAACATCAATAAATATTATAATTACCCTTAATGTTTGTCTTTTTCGTTCTTCTGCCATTTTTCTACTTTCAATTTCAGCTTGTTTTTGTTTCATAGCTTCTTTTTCTCGTTCCATTACTGTAATTCTATCTTTGTTTCTTACAAATACTGGTTTTAATCTAGGTCCAGTTTCTCTTCAGAATCTGTATACTCTTCGTATTCTGAACTCTCTTCAGAACTCAATCCTGACATTTCTTCTTCATTGTCCTTCTTCGATAAAACTCGTTGCTTCAGAGCGTCTCGTCGTCTTTCGATTTCTGAGTCAGGTAATCTTCGTCTCCTGACGAATCGGAGCTTTCTAATTTAATTTTTTTTCTCGATCTTTCGATTGGTTCAGCCCGTATTTCGACTTCCACTTCTTGTGGATCTTCTTTATTACTAGACATTGGATGACATGCTTCAGCATCAATTATGTTCCCCGTCATCACCAGCACTAGCCTTGGTGGCACATTATAGTGAAAATCTTCCTCTCAGATTCCTCGTCAGAGCTAGCTGTTGGAGCATAATCCGGGCGTTTCCTGATATATACCGATGCACTTTACTTTCTTCATGGACAATTCTCCTGTATAATTAAAAAAAAAGAGAGGTTTTGAATTAGCAACATGATCATCTATAATTTATAATATTCTAAATAGGCTACATGCATAGAATATACCCTTATCATTTTTAACAGGGGATAGCACCTGCAGTACTTGGAATACCCATAGGTGCAGGTGCACATGAACTATTGTGACAAAATAATCCATCATCATTTTTTAAATTTTAATGTTTTTAATTCTTTATAAATAAATAATATAAAATATCAATATCGTGGTCAAGTCACAACATTCGTTTCACTGTTTCAGACACACACACAAAAACTGCACAAAAATCAATTTATAAATCTTCTAGCAATTCTTATTCTGATAACGTCGAAAATTACGTTAATAATGTTACTGAGACTCATTAAAATAAATTTTACTGAATAAATAATCTTAAAACGTAGATAAATTGATTGAAATACGTTAGACCAGCCTTAACTTCTATCCGACTCCTTATTTTACTGTCGTCGAAACTGAGAAGAGTTCCTCAGTTGGCTCTAATGCTTTCGGGCTCCCCACCACTAATTCTCTACCCCTTCTACCATGTTTTGTACTACTGCGCAAGCGTACAAGAATACATGAAGAGCATCTGAGAGCTGTCTTCCCAATCCAACTATATGCATATATGCTATAGTAATGAGTGATAACACAACTACGTAAATTATAAAGATAGCGATATATCGTATGCGAAAACCCGTCATATTCAAATTCAATTAATTGTAACTCGGATTCTATACAATGCATCTAAAAACAGATATAAAAGTTTTATAACATTCGACGATAGTGTTTTGAAAAATGAAAACAAAAACAACTATATTATAGTAAAATAAACATTAATAATCTGATGGATACATTATTTATATATTTACAGATGACACAAAATATTTCATTTTTAATATATTACGCATTGAGATAAATCTTAACAAAAGTAAGAAAATGATAAAGTAAATTTTATGTTAAACAACACTATTCACTGACAAATATATTCAAAAATTACATGTATAAACTATTATGTACTCTATTGAGTATACGTATTCATGACCATTAAAAATTATAGAAAATAATCTTAAAGGTTACGGTAACGTCATTCTTCATAATCCCATTTGTAAAATACATTCATTTGATATTAGACTTTTCTTTATACAGAAAGAATTATTTTTCACTTAATAAAAAATTTAACTTACAGATCAGTTATATTTCATTAAAGTCGTCATGGAACGTTATTATCTCTAATTTTAAAATTCTTGATTAAATTTATTACAAAGTTAAAATATAACAACATGATTGCCTAACCGGTTCATCTCGAGTAAACATTCTACCTGATAAAAATCACAATGTCAGGACTTTTGATTGAGAATAATTTTTAAATTGTCTGGCGGTGTTTGTGTGATATCTTTTAATAAAAAAAACAAATTTTCATGAATAAATAAAAAAATTACCAATTACTATACCATTTATTATTTATTGCCTGAATTAAGTAACAGAATAATTACCAACTTTAGGAAATGATGATTTTGTAGTATTTTGTTCATCAAATAATTAATAAAATAATATTGAACAAGAACACTACATTTTTTTATCGAAAATACGATTTTTACATTCCGATAGTTGTGTCCTTTCTAGCGCGTGGTATGCCGCTTATAGTGTCGTCTCGCTTAGATACACAGGACCACTGAAATGCAAAAAAATCAACGCACTTTCGTTTTTAGGGCACATTTTTTCTACAGGTCATTACGGGTATTTGACATTAGAAATTCAACATTGCTCTTTGTACAAAAATTTCCAATACAAATGGAGCCAAGCCTTCTATATTGACTGGACTATAACTGAGACTCAAACATAATGAGTTAGCAGATTACGAGCTGCTGTCTTACCAGAAAGGTTGATCTTTGTGAGTGTCCTTCGTCAGAGCGACTTTTCATAATGAGGATATTCCAGTTTTGACCATCGGGTTTAACAATGAATGTTATAATGCTATTTTACTATTGTACAAGATAAGCACGGACAATTTACCTCGAACGTGAAAATATACAATAAAAATAACGGAGGAATTTCCCAATTTACAACTGCTTGAATGCAGTGCACACTAAAAGTAAATACCTTAAAACCCTGTAAATAATATTTA
>NW_023276597.1:0-26941 GCF_013357705.1 Chelonus insularis | reverse complement strand
TTGAATATAAAATTGACTTTTTATGAATATTAAATTTCCTTCTGTCGATAATGTAGCAATTCCATACCGTAAATATTATTTACTTATCTCAAGTAAAATATTAGGAAATTTTGGAATATTATAAATTTGATTACAGTAGACTATTTAATAATGTTATAAATAAATATTACTGACATAAAACAAATGTTTTCTATAAATGTAATTTATTTTTTTTTCATTAGAATAATTATTTTTACTTCTGTTAGGTATATTCTAAACTTTAATTATAGAGTTATACAATTTACTCGTTTCAAAAACATTGGCTCTCTACCAAAATATACTTTTTACTGAAAGTCAGTATACGAGTTACCCGCACGAAAAATAATCCTTTCTTCAGGTTGAACTAAATTACTTGCGTCAGGAATATATGTTAATTGAATAAAAAATATGTTTCACTCGTTTTAGATGCACTGATGTTTCACTAAGAGCATACTTTTTATTTAAATTTGACATGTAAATCACACATGCGATAAATTTTTTTTCTAAGTTACAAAAACTTCTACTTGTACCAAGAAGAATTGTTGGTATATGGAAAATGTGTTTTACTTGTTTCAACAAAACAATCTACTCAATAGAAACATATGTTTAGTTGACTTCAGTACGTCGTAATACGAATATCTTTTCAGTATACTGGTTACCTGTATGAAGAGTGCTTTTCACTTGTTTTTATATATTATTAATTTCATGACAAATCAATTATATTACTTAATTCAAGTACAATGATAAATAATATAAGAATATCATTGTTGAAATATAATTTACTATTTACTTGTATTGAAATAAGAATGTACATATTTTTGAAGTAAATTTTCTCAAGTACCAACTATTATTTATCCTCATATGAAAGTATCTTTTTACTATATCAAGTTCAATTCCTTTAAATTCTAGAAGAATAATTATGAATTTTGTCGATACTGCTACTGATATTTGGAATAAGACTTTTTTAAAATTAGTTTACTTAATGTTTGTTATAAAATTACATTGCACTTTCTTTGAGGATTAATTACGTTTAGATAGAACTTATTTAATAATTCGCAGAGTTAATATGTTTACTTTTAACAAGTTCTACGTTTTCTGTCATTCAAATTAATTTTTATCTGTATGAAGTGTACTTTTTACTCGTTTTATAATATTATTAATTTCATGACATCAATTATATTACTTAATTCAGTACAATGATAAATAATATAAAGAATATCATTGTTGAAATATTAATTTACTATTTACTTGTATTGAAATAATAATGTACATATTTTTGACTTATATATTTTTTTAATTGGGTATATAGAATTATCTTGTGAAAACATTTTACTATTTATATAGTATAATTTTCTTTCATTAATGACTTTATTATTACTGTTTCTATTATTTATTATTGGTGCTAAAAATATAACTTCGTTGAAATTTATGTATCTCTTACTTGTAATATAGTCATCTTATACTTTTTTTAATAATATATTTTTTTAAACAGTCTTTATTGAATATTCGCTCAACGTATAAATTCTATTTGTACAGAGTATATTATGCTTTTTAGGATTATTATAATACTAACACTTATAGAATACATATTTTACTCGTTGAAAAAGTATTGCCTTTTTACTCCACCACTCTTGTTACCTATTTGAAGAATATTGTTTAATTGTATTAAGAATGCTAATAATACTTGTCAAGTACATGTTGTACTTAAACTGAAAATTATGTTTTTTAAAATATACGCTGAGTACTGTTCCAATATATAATGATTTTAAAATTGTGGTGTATGCTAATCATTGTATTTTAACATTTTACTTTTTTGTTATTTATGTAATTATTGTTGTCTTATTGTTAAATTATAGATTCATATTTCTAATAAGATAAATAGTTATTTAATAAGTCTAATCTCATTAGGAATGTAAATATGAATTCATCAAAAAGACAACAATAATTATATAAATGGCAAAAAGTAAAATGCTAAATATAATGATATTAGTATATATACACCACAATTCAACAATCCAATGTATGGACATGATGTTATTTATATGATGTAAATAATTACAATCATTAGATATAAGTACAAACTATTAGTATATATTAAGCTCATAAAAATCTTACTATATTACATTTTTTTTATAAATATTACATTACAATTATTCTGCATGAAATTTTTATTTTTTATTATACTTTCTTTCTACATAAAAATTGTAATCTTAAATAACTTAAAATTACTTTTCCCCATTTACATAATACGATAATAGTGATAAATTTAAGTATATTAATATTATTTTTGATAACACGGGACAGTTTGTTTTATTAAAAAGTATCATTGATAAGAAATCGATTATAAGATATAAAAGTGGTACATACTATACGTAATAATGAGATATTATTAATAATAATAATACTACAATATTGTTAATAATGATTAAATATTACTAGTAAGTTGATCAATATTATAAAATAAGAAATATAGAAATGAAAGTCTAATAATGTGATTCTTTCTTAAGAATTAACACTTGATAGAACTACAGATGTTTCATATTAATTGACAATAGAAATGAATCGTTCTATCAAAGTATATAATAATAACCAATCTTTTAGAAACGTATTTTATAAGTTTCATTTTTAAAATAATGTGAAAAAATTCATAAGGGGTTTAAATTATTTGCATAGAAAAGACGTACAAAAATTACCTTTAGCTAGTAGATTATTTTTGAAATTTATACACTCAACCTTGCAGAGTAATTTTTCTAATTCGCTGATATTCCTTCCTTGCCATGTATTACGATTATTACTAATTAAAGTATCACTTGAAATATTATCTTCCGTAGTAAGCATAGCATGAAAATACACCTGTTAAAAAGAAATCATTAATAAGGCTTTAGAATGAACCAAAAATATGATGGGATGAGTTTTGATATTTCAGTTGATTCTCTTAATCTGATTAAATTTGATTCAAAGTTTTCAATTGGGATTCTGTGATTTAAATTAGAATGTTTAATCAAAATAAGAATTCATTTTAATAGTTAATAGCTTTTGATATAACGTTGATTATGACCCTATTATAATGAAATAAATTGTTATTAATCTTGATAACTACAAGTAATCTCATAGGTTTATTTTTATAAATTATTTATTCAATGCGACAATAAACTATACTTTTATACACTAAGAATTGTATTTTTGCCACAAATAAATAAAAAGTATTCTCATGATTATTTAGCTGATGATTAGTTAACTTTTTGTATTATAAATATTAATTAATATTATACAATTTAGATAATTTAACAATAATTTTTTAGCATCAACCAACTTATATATAATCTATTATTAATAACTAAAATAATTTACTTTTTATTCGAAAATGAAATAAAAAAATAACTCTGTCCAATTCACTACGTCAAAGTATTCATTACATGGAAGCATTATTATCATAAGAAGGTTGTGCAATAAGCAATCAGACAAGGCGCCATTGATATTTATTTGCCAATGAATATGTATTTTAGCGTTAAGCAGTGGTTTAAAAAAATGTTACCACAGCAACGATTTGATCAATCCTCACTAATTTAATTCGAAGATCCAAAGCTGTTTAAGATGTCAACACAAAGGTCGTAGTTAATTGTGAAAATTAAATCTAGCGAATTTATTCAACAATTTTAAAGCATTCGATGGTGTTGAAGAGAAAGTTTTAATATTGTGTTTTAATATGATCTATTGTATAGTTGTGATGCTTAAAATATTTTAAATGGCATAAGACGAAGTTTCATGCAATCCTCCACCTTATAAAATTTATATTCTTTTTCTCACCCTTTTTCCATTAATGTAAACTTCCTAGTATCTTCGTTGCCTTCTATTTAGCCTTGTGATCATCATTATTCTTAGCTGGATACTTAGCTGCCATTTTTAAGTATTCAATTGCTTCATCTTTTTGGTTTAGCTTTAAATACGTTTTTCCGAAGAATAGAAGATTATCACTGTAGAACATGGGTTCTGTTTTTTAAGCAGCTTCAAATATTGCGGAACTTCTTTGAAAATTATGAATCAGGGAGTTTGCCAAAATTCTAGAAGCCATTTTTCGTTTATACCGAGTAAGATTAGACAATGAATAGCACCAATAGCCTAACATACATATAAAGCACAGTAGTATCATTATGATTTAATTCAATGCTTTCTATAAATATTTGATTGAGATTGTTGAAAAAAAATTATCAAGTAAAGAAGATTAATAATGAGAAAGCAAATCTTACCAACATGTGCTCCGTGACGCGATTTAATTCTTTGATTCTTACTTCCATACCATCATAACCTAATTTCTTATCAATATTAACCGCCATCCACTTTTGTACAGCCCAATTGCTAGGATTGATAATTATATAATCATAAGCATCATTGAACATTCTTTTAACTTCAGAATCGTTAGCTATTTTAGCCAAACTGTATACAGCTCGATTTAATTGCCATAATATTTCATCATCACGGCTATTCTAGAAACAATAAAATGAAAAAAAAATACTTCATAATAATGAATTAACTACATATGTTCATTAAATATTTCCATACAGAACAAAAGAAAGAAAGTTTTACTCGGGAAGTCTTTCCGATCTCGAATAGTTTTATTTGTAAAAGTTCTACTTAATGTAAAAGCACCAAAAGATTTTATGTTTGTGAGAGATGAGAAACTACAATATTAAGTACCAAAGAAATAAACGAAAATTTAACTACACATAAATGTTAAAAAAAAACAAGATGCCATTCAATTGAAAAACACGAATAGAACATTACAAAGAAAATATCAAGTTTCCTCTATTAAAACTAAAAAATTTTGATTCAGTAAAATCTCCAGATAAGAATTAAAGTTATTCTTCAATTTATTGAATTATGATGAAAAAATTTTAATGGAAAATAATTGTAGTCAAGTAATTAATTACAAAAGACATACTTTTGATTATTATATGTGTAATATTGGTTCGTGTATTGACAACATATATATCAAAAGAATCTTTAAATAAAAAATATAATAAAAGTATTCTTTCAAAGTACTGTTTAAATGTTCACTTTTATTTATTAAATATTTATTAATATTTTCAAATAATATAAATAAATTGATAGACATGAAATTTAATCCATCTTCACTTATAATTCAGAAATGAATTGAGACAGTTAAAAAAATGTTTTATGTAATATTCAACATCAAATTGATAAAATTAAATTAACTATAGTTATCAATCATCAACTTACAACGTCATTTTGTTTGAAAGAAAAACAAAAGGATCTAATAAACTGTTACCATTAAAGTGTTAGATTACTTTCTAAATTTTGATGACAAACTTTCAAGCACTCAGAATCACAGATAATATTATTAATTAATAATATTACCATGGTAATATTTAAACTGAAAAAAATCTTTTTTTATTCTCCAACTTAATTTTAAGCTATACGTTTATTTATTTTATCTTAAATTATATCTTTATTTTAATCAATTCTAACATACTAGAGTCCCTTAATATAGAAACTGGCGTTGAACTCTATCTTCAGAAATTCTATTACAAACAACATCAATGGTTCATGAAACGTATTATCGTTACTTTACCAAATTTACGTTGGGGAGACGTATCATAAACGATATTTTTTAATTAATTTGATGTTGAAGAAAAAAATTATTTATTATTTATTTTTAAATCGAACTTCAATATTCAATATGTATATATTTATATTGTACACATACATCTATAAAATATTTTAATATCGAATGATTTTTTATTGACAAACTAAAATTATAACAATTTCGTTATACAAGATTTGCCGCATTTTAATACAGCTTTAATTCTTTATTTATTATGGAATAAAAAAATAACTATTTATAAAGTATGCTAAAGAAAAAAAAACACTTATTGGTATTTTGAACTGTCAATACTGATACGTGCTGTATCAGTAATAAAGATTTTAGAAGAAGACAAAACAATTACATATTAGTTAATATACATATTACCTTTATTATTTTTGTTGAATAGTAATAAATTGTTATCCAAATAAAGAGTATTTACAACTTTTGTGAAATATATGAGTTGACTGTATAACGTTTATTTTCACGAGTAACAATGTTCCTTTGCTTGTCAAATTCAATAATTGTTTAATTATAATATTGAAAAATAATTTTAATAACAAAGATTTTTTATTACAATTCATTAACACTTGTAATTGTAAAAAGTTTTATTATAAAGAATTATAGATCATTATAATGTTCTTTATATGTTACAATATTCAACACTATGGTTGAACTGGCAAGAGAGCGTCGTTAGACGCTTCGTCAAGCTAACAATTCTCGTTGCCGCCAACCATCCCCACCAAATTCTTAGATTTATTGTGCGCAATTGCAAGAAAAGTTGTATGTATAGTATATACACTAACGTCAAGCTAAAGAGTAGGGATTAGGTCACTTTATAAAATTTTCAAGTGTTACGTGTGGTATATTAATTTAAAATAAACCGTTTTTTTAAACAAAAAAAGAAACTAAATGTAAGTATTTCAATATTTGCCTCTATATTTTATTCAAATTTTTATTATTTTAATGCATGTTGAAGAATTAATAATATATCATCTTTATAGAATTATTTTATTCTTAATCGAAACAAAGAAAAAAGCAATGTAATTTGATTGTTTATAAAAGCAACCTGTATTAGTTGATACCATAGTTTAATTATACTATTTAATTTGATTGAATACTTTTTTTTCCTCATATTTACTTTTTTATTTTCGGTAACAGATTATTTCTGATCAAAAAAATTATAATGGTAGAACCAGACATTTTCTATAAAAAACGAAGATTAGAATTATCTCTGGATGATTCCGGAATTGAGAAAAATTCTCAAACACAATTTGATGATGTTACTGAAGTTGATAACGAGGCCAATTCGATTACAATTCAAAATAAAGAGGCTATGGAACAAGTACATCTCAGAATAGGGTTGTTTCTCATAAATTTCAAATCACGCCATCATATTATTTAGAAAAAGATGATACAGTCGAATTTACTAAAAAATTTTTAACTCTTTGGGGCCTAGACAAATATGCCCCCTTATTTGATGGTAAGTAGATTTCAGAAAAATTATAAATTCTTTAAAAAATTTTTGCACATTAAAATTTCTATTTTATTTAGATTTTTATATTTATAAGAATAAAAGAACATTTTTTAAATATTATTTTTAACAAATATCAAAGTATACTTATCGTTGAAAGAATTTCAATTGATATTTATTTATTTTTCATTTTTATATTGCAGAGATGAAAATCAACAAGGAGTCATTTTTAACTTTAACGGAAACTTCGGAAATTTTTCTTCACATTAGCAATTTTAAAGATGTTCAGACAATTTTAACAAAAAAAGATACCCTATTAAATATTTCGTAAGTATGACTTTATAAAACAATCATGACTATTTTATTATTGTTATTATAATATTTTATAGTAATCACAATGGAAATTTCACGTATAGGTAATACCAGAGTATAAAAAAGAAAGATTGACAGGAGAGGTACTTTTATCATTTTTACTTATTAATTATACACGTATAAAACTTTCAATCTTTTCGAAATTATATAATAAATGTGATATATTGTTTTTATCATTATTATTTTTATTAACAGACCCTGAGATACTATTTAAAATGCAATCCAAAAACAAAAATTTGGCTTGATTTCCCGGACACCACAAAAATTTCAAAACAGTTGGTTAAATATATAGTAAATGATATTTTACATACACAAATGAGAAGAGCAACGTAAATATAATTACATAAACTTTCTCATTTTCTTCATTATTATTGTAGTTAATATATATTTTTTTTTACAGTCCAATTACACCAAATGAGTTCAGATTTTGGGCCGAAGAAATTGTACCATATGGCCCAAAAGTAATGATTTGTGGATTTGGTACAAACCTTATATATTTAATGGCCAGCTGAATAAATGTCAAGGAAAATTATATGAATGTTATAAACATTCCAATGGAGTAACCAATAAAATGACAAAAGAAGTAGAATACATAAAATTAAAAAAACAAAAAGAGCCTAATGAAAAGGCAATGCTTGACATTCTCAAAAAAATTAGTAATAGCAATAGAATTAATGAAATAATTTTAAAGAATGGGACATTACGCGAATATATCGAATGAATAAAAAATTACATATCAGCGATATATTTGATAATACAACATTTGCTGAGAATATAGATAATATTAATCAAATTATCAATAGAGATTTTGAAATTATAACCGAGAAAAAATTTCCAAAGATCATCTATCTAATACATGGACTAAATTATCAAATCCATTATACTTTTGAAAATAAATATACCAGAGATAGTCGAAGATCGTCGTAAAAAATTCCTTTCATTAGAAAATACAACCATACAAATGAAAAAGGACTTTGCTTGGTACTTACTATCGTATTTTCTAATACCAACATATAATTCTAATTCTAAAAAAACATTCAAACCAAGTAAATCTGAAGCAGCGCAACTATTTATTACATGGATAAAAGTACGATTATATTAGTTATTTTTCTCTATTATTATTTTCAAATATATATATTTAATATTTATATTATTTAATTTTTTACAGGATCGCTCAGCACTAAGTTCGGCAATAAGCGCACATCGTGCAAAAATGGAAAAATTCAATATTCCATTGAAACCATACGTTATAGCCATTGAAGATAAATTTATAGTAAAAAGCGCAATTGTTATAGTTGATAACAAAAAATATGAATTTAAAACATTAACAGAGGCTATTGACATTGCATTCAAGTTTTATATAATACAAAAGGATAAATATTGCCACTTCAGCCGATGCTGCTGGAAGTTCATTGAACAATATCTATTTAAATTAAATGTCATAGAATCACAGCAATTTTCAACTGTTAATGAAATGATACAAAAATTGGAGATAGAATTACAGGACGAAGAAAATATTTTACTAATTAATAATTGACAGTAAACATTTACACTATTACGATATATTTCAATATAATCATTAATTTTTATAACATTAATAATTACAAAAATTTGATTTTTAAAAAACATTATTGGTTACAGTGAAAAATAAATCTGTACAATACAATATTAAAATTTTATCTTTATAAATAATTACTCATTTTTTGTTGAATTTAAAAAATTTCATTCTAAAAATTATCTTTTTAATAAATACTTTTACTAATTTAAGTGCCATTTCATTTATTTTGTCATCTAAGTTGTCATTTTTAATTCAGTTCCAATAACAGTCGTATAAATAGATAATTAAAAAATAGCATTTCAAGTTTTCTGAATTTGTGCAGTGGTTGAAGTGTAAGTCTTACGGATACGGAAGTTTCAAGATCGAGTCTACATTAGTTTCATCAATAATTACTGACGTTTTTTTTATTATTATCATAAGTAAAACTATAATAATATAGTAGAATTATTCATTCATTATATTGTCATAAATTTAATCCTTTTTTTTCAAATAACATTTTTTAGCGTCAAAATATTTTTTAAAATTTAATGTAATTACATTATTTATTAGCACATGTAATTATCATATGTAACATACGTTCTTTTATTTATTACTATTTTATTACGAGGCTTAACCCATAATATGATGAATATTCTAATTTTTTATAACTGTGTGGCCCGATAAGTTTATAACTTTGTAAAACTTCGTTTTTGACCTTACATATCCATAATTTTACAATAAAATGGAATTCTGGTTGCTCACCAATTTTGCAATTTGTTCTGAGTATATTTAATATTTCAGCAAATACTGGGTGTTCATTGCTATCCATCCTTAGCATGTGTCCTACTCGATAATTTATTTTATTAACTTCTAAATGTTTAATTTCACAAAAATGGTTGATATCGATTAAATTTAGATTAATAACTTCGTCATGCAATTGTATTTTATTACAATCTTCATATGATGAAGATATGAATAAAAGTTGTTTTTTCAAAAATATATTACTTAATCTCCACTGTTCTTTACTAACAATAGTTTTACCCAAGTTTCGACGATTATGGCTTCTTATCGCAAAATGCTTTAGTGATGCGTGTTTTGATTCAAATCGCATACACCATATATTCCGCAGAGGTCCAATTTTTCCATTATTCGAGGATAATGAAGTAGAATGTGATGTTTTGGAGTCATTTTTATTTTCAATTTTTCGAGTAAGTTATGATGTTCTCTTATATTAGTTTCTATTTTTTCGATATCGTTTTCTGTTACGTGAGTATGTAGTGTAATACTTAATATCTTGCGTAAATAAATGTATAGTTTCCAATAATCGTAATATTGTGGTAACTCTGGTAATTCTTCTACTTCTGATAAATTAAGCAATGCTTCTATTGAGGGTCCGATTATGATTGATAAATTTAAAATAAGGCATAGCATTTCTGCAGCTGTTTTTTTAATAACATTTTTTTTTAATTCGTTCTTCGTTATATTGGGAGGTTTATTGAAATGATCGTCGAACGGAAATTTTCTTAATTTTTGTTAAAATCATCTAATGTGATCACACCACTTTTAATCATTTCGTTTAAAATAATTGCGATCTCTGATCGAGCTATACCTTCTAAAATGTCGTGCATTACATCAACACTTGGGTTATCTGTGACATGAAAGTTGTGAATATTATTTATCACACTTTTCTCTTTAATTCCGGTCTTTTGTGGATTATTCGATTTTATGTCCTCTTCATAATTTTGAATTGTACGAAAAACACATTTTTTTAATGAATATTTGTAAGGCCTTGTAGAATGTAATCTCTTACAAAATCTACAGAAATTCTGATTAATTTTAAAGTTGGTTCGGAAACCTAAAATTTTGTTTAGGCCTAAATTGTCGCCAGTTATTATTGCTAACTGAAAATTGATATTTATTTTTTCATCATCAATATTCAATGTAATACCTGTTGTTGATAAGATATTTAATTGATTAATTATTTCTTTATATATATCATTCGATTCCGATTGGTCTCGATCGGAAGAATAATATATTTGAAATAGAAAGATATTGAGGAGTTTGGAAGAAATTTCCGGTGGTAAGCATCCAATTGCCACATACACTCCCGTCATTTTATTAATAGTCCTATGGGATCCAAGAGGATTACCACACTCGAAATCATCTTCATATAAGATCAACGGAATTGTCAAATTTTTAAAATTTTTTATTTTATTCTTCCAAAAATCCGTTTGAATAAGATTAGAGATTCCACTATTACGATTATCATTTTCAAGTTTTGTCATGTACTCAACTGTTTTCTTATATACTTGTGGCAACTCGAAAAAATTTTTTAGTACCACCGTCAATGGAATTAGATACCCTTTTGAATGAAACTTTTTACTTGTAGTTTCAATTTTGTTTACATCACATTTAAATTGTACTTCCTTATGTTCGATGTAACGTTTTCGTTTTTTTAAAAATGTCATCATTCTCGTTTCACTGAGTATTCGGGAAAAATCCAATTGAATTTTTTGTAACGTATATGAAAATTTTTCTCGAATGTTTGCATTTTCATTGTGGCTATTAATAAACTCACGTAAATAAGTAAAAAGACTATTGATAATAAGATTATGACATTTTTTCATAATATCTTCAGCTTGAGATCGTGTTAATTTTGGATCACCGTACAAATCGGATGCAAAATTTAATAATGCATTAAAGAAGAAATCATTCTTGTGTGATTTACGATTATTAATATTATTATTGTCTTTGGGAAATTTTTGATTTTCATATTGACGACCACTAGATTCTGGTACGCTATGATGATTATCACAAGTTTCATCATTTTTTGGAACATCAATCATTTCTTCATCCGAGTTTGTAATTTCAAGAATATTTTTTTCTATGTTATTACCAGAATTCTGTTTACATTTTGTTGCATGTTTGTAAAATGAATTGTAACTATTGAATTCTCGACTACAGTTGGTTTGTACACAACAGAATGCTACGTTAAGAACATTCGGATGACTTCCATTAAAATGCTTCAATAAATCTTTCGACAAGAAAATTTCATTGCATTCTGAACATCGAGCTTCCATATTTTTAGATATTGACGTTGAAAAAAATGCAAATACTTTTGTCACTCTTGTCACTGTAAATAAATAAATAAGAAAAAATTAATAAAAACTTGAATAGTACAGATAAATCAGAGTAAATATACATTAATGATAAAAAGAAAGAGAGAGAGAGAGAGTGACTTTTTTTTAGAAAAAAACTAATCGTAGCCATTAGGAAACAGGTATATTTATAGTTCAAAACTCCAATTTCTATTAATGGAATAATTAACCATAAGAGAATAAAAAAAACTGAATTCGCTTCTTATGCCATTTCTTTCAATGAAGCTAGAGCGTATTTTAAAAATTTCAGTCTCAAACCTTAGTACATAATTCGAACCTAACTTCTAGTCGTTTTAGCTTTACTGACTTCTCGAGTTAAACATATCAATCTTTTAATCCGATTTTATAAAATTGAATAGGGTCAGTTGAAAACCAAAAACTGAAAAAATTTGTTTAATTGGAATACAGCAAAATGGATTGAATTGATTTGGAAGTTCATTTGTACGAGATTTTATAACCCGGGAAACATCAGATTGACGGCAGATTTATGTATGTTGGCCTAAGTTTGTCATTTAGGTATGTATCTACCGTTTTTCCGAAGCAGACAGATTTTCGTCAGGAATTTAGCGACAAAAATGAATGGCAATCTGACTCAGAAAAGAAACAGACGGATGTTAAGTCTGACGAAAATTTTTACGTCAAGACTGGTTACTAGGGAGAAAATTCTCATTCAATAAAAATTAGAGTGAATATTTTTTAATTGTTAATAAATGAGTTATAATGGAAAAGAACTCTGAAGTTTATAATAATTATTGATATTTTTACTAGATTATATTAGAGGTTCCAATTAAATTTTTAAATAAATTGTCAATATCCAATTGATTTGATTCAAAGTCCATTAAATTAAGTTGGAATACATTAACGCTAAAACGAAAAAAACGCTAACTTTTAATAGCATGATGACTCTTTAGTAGTTTCTTAATGTAACTTGAAACTTTTTGCAAACCTTTAAATTGCCTCCGTTTTTATCAATGTCAATTGATCAGTACGTAGTAAGGACGTTTTCTTCAGTTTTATTTTAGTTTGAAAATTACCTTCTTTTACAATCACGTGTAATTTTTGACATCAAATCCAATAATATAAAAATAGTTGATCTATTATAAAAATAACAAATTAAAAAAAGTGAGATATACAAAGAACTGATAATGTACGACTTGTTATAATATATTACATACCGTAAGAAGAAAGCGGAATTCTACAGACCACGTGTAAAATTTGTTTTCAAGCCAAAGGCTGCGATAGCTCAATTCTGTAACTAAGGTATGTATAAAGTTTTTTTTTAATCGCTATCACGAAAAGTTATATTAAAGTTTCATTCCTATTTTGAGGTTTAGAGAGTGGTGTTTTCTTTTCCGAGAAAATAGACAAACAATCGTCTGAATATGCGTGAATTAGAAAATAATTTTTTTTTAAAACCGGAGAGCATTCTTCCTATCACGTGAATAATACAGGTTTAAGAAAATATGCATACATGCGCGCAAAGAAAATTGAATAGAAAAAGAAGACACTTTGAATAATGCCAACAGAGGTACTCTTCAATTTGGCTCCATTTTGTATCGGCTTTACCTCGGAAATCGTGTTGCGCAGTGCAGGAAATTCAACTTTATGCCGTTGTAGTGTAATATACAATTCTGTTGGATACTACAAACGTCTCTTTTTAGTTTAATAGGAGATAAATTTCTTTTAATTATTAATGTAAAGATCTTTTTAATAAATATTTCAGTTAAAAAAAATCTATTCCAACTTAATTTAATGGACTTTGAATCAAATCAATTGGATATTGACAATTTATTTAAAAATTTAATTGGAACCTCTAATATAATCTAGTAAAAATATCAATAATTATTATAAACTTCAGAGTTCTTTTCCATTATAACTCATTTATTAACAATTAAAAAATATTCACTCTAATTTTTATTGAATGAGAATTTTCTCCCTAGTAACCAGTCTTGACGTAAAAATTTTCGTCAGACTTAACATCCGTCTGTTTCTTTTCTGAGTCAGATTGCCATTCATTTTGTCGCTAAATTTCCTGACGAAAATCTGTCTGCTTCGGAAAAACGGTAGATACATACCTAAATGACAAACTTAGGCCAACATACATAAATCTGCCGTCAATCTGATGTTTCCCGGTTATAAAATCTCGTACAAATGAACTTCCAAATCAATTCAATCCATTTTGCTGTATTCCAATTAAACAAATTTTTTCAGTTTTTGGTTTTCAACTGACCCTATTCAATTTTATAAAATCGGATTAAAAGATTGATATGTTTAACTCGAGAAGTCAGTAAAGCTAAAACGACTAGAAGTTAGGTTCGAATTATGTACTAAGGTTTGAGACTGAAATTTTTTAAAATACGCTCTAGCTTCATTGAAAGAAATGGCATAAGAAGCGAATTCAGTTTTTTTTATTCTCTTATGGTTAATTATTCCATTAATAGAAATTGGAGTTTTGAACTATAAATATACCTGTTTCCTAATGGCTACGATTAGTTTTTTTCTAAAAAAAAGTCACTCTCTCTCTCTCTCTTTCTTTTATCATTAATGTATATTTACTCTGATTTATCTGTACTATTCAAGTTTTTATTAATTTTTTCTTATTTATTTATTTACAGTGACAAGAGTGACAAAAAGTATTTGCATTTTTTTCAACGTCAATATCTAAAAATATGGAAGCTCGATGTTCAGAATGCAATGAAATTTTCTTGTCGAAAGATTTATTGAAGCATTTAATGGAAGTCATCCGAATGTTCTTAACGTAGCATTCTGTTGTGTACAAACCAACTGTAGTCGAGAATTCAATAGTTACAATTCATTTTACAAACATGCAACAAAATGTAAACAGAATTCTGGTAATAACATAGAAAAAAATATTCTTGAAATTACAAACTCGGATGAAGAAATGATTGATGTTCCAAAAAATGATGAAACTTGTGATAATCATCATAGCGTACCAGAATCTAGTGGTCGTCAATATGAAAATCAAAAATTTCCCAAAGACAATAATAATATTAATAATCGTAAATCACACAAGAATGATTTCTTCTTTAATGCATTATTAAATTTTGCATCCGATTTGTACGGTGATCCAAAATTAACACGATCTCAAGCTGAAGATATTATGAAAAAATGTCATAATCTTATTATCAATAGTCTTTTTACTTATTTACGTGAGTTTATTAATAGCCACAATGAAAATGCAAACATTCGAGAAAAATTTTCATATACGTTACAAAAAATTCAATTGGATTTTTCCCGAATACTCAGTGAAACGAGAATGATGACATTTTTAAAAAACGAAAACGTTACATCGAACATAAGGAAGTACAATTTAAATGTGATGTAAACAAAATTGAAACTACAAGTAAAAAGTTTCATTCAAAAGGGTATCTAATTCCATTGACGGTGGTACTAAAAAATTTTTTCGAGTTGCCACAAGTATATAAGAAAACAGTTGAGTACATGACAAAACTTGAAAATGATAATCGTAATAGTGGAATCTCTAATCTTATTCAAACGGATTTTTGGAAGAATAAAATAAAAAATTTTAAAAATTTGACAATTCCGTTGATCTTATATGAAGATGATTTCGAGTGTGGTAATCCTCTTGGATCCCATAGGACTATTAATAAAATGACGGGAGTGTATGTGGCAATTGGATGCTTACCACCGGAAATTTCTTCCAAACTCCTCAATATCTTTCTATTTCAAATATATTATTCTTCCGATCGAGACCAATCGGAATCGAATGATATATATAAAGAAATAATTAATCAATTAAATATCTTATCAACAACAGGTATTACATTGAATATTGATGATGAAAAAATAAATATCAATTTTCAGTTAGCAATAATAACTGGCGACAATTTAGGCCTAAACAAAATTTTAGGTTTCCGAACCAACTTTAAAATTAATCAGAATTTCTGTAGATTTTGTAAGAGATTACATTCTACAAGGCCTTACAAATATTCATTAAAAAAATGTGTTTTTCGTACAATTCAAAATTATGAAGAGGACATAAAATCGAATAATCCACAAAAGACCGGAATTAAAGAGAAAAGTGTGATAAATAATATTCACAACTTTCATGTCACAGATAACCCAAGTGTTGATGTAATGCACGACATTTTAGAAGGTATAGCTCGATCAGAGATCGCAATTATTTTAAACGAAATGATTAAAAGTGGTGTGATCACATTAGATGATTTTAACAAAAAATTAAGAAAATTTCCGTTCGACGATCATTTCAATAAACCTCCCAATATAACGAAGAACGAATTAAAAAAAAATGTTATTAAAAAAACAGCTGCAGAAATGCTATGCCTTATTTTAAATTTATCAATCATAATCGGACCCTCAATAGAAGCATTGCTTAATTTATCAGAAGTAGAAGAATTACCAGAGTTACCACAATATTACGATTATTGGAAACTATACATTTATTTACGCAAGATATTAAGTATTACACTACATACTCACGTAACAGAAAACGATATCGAAAAAATAGAAACTAATATAAGAGAACATCATAACTTACTCGAAAAATTGAAAATAAAAATGACTCCAAAACATCACATTCTACTTCATTATCCTCGAATAATGGAAAAAATTGGACCTCTGCGGAATATATGGTGTATGCGATTTGAATCAAAACACGCATCACTAAAGCATTTTGCGATAAGAAGCCATAATCGTCGAAACTTGGGTAAAACTATTGTTAGTAAAGAACAGTGGAGATTAAGTAATATATTTTTGAAAAAACAACTTTTATTCATATCTTCATCATATGAAGATTGTAATAAAATACAATTGCATGACGAAGTTATTAATCTAAATTTAATCGATATCAACCATTTTTGTGAAATTAAACATTTAGAAGTTAATAAAATAAATTATCGAGTAGGACACATGCTAAGGATGGATAGCAATGAACACCCAGTATTTGCTGAAATATTAAATATACTCAGAACAAATTGCAAAATTGGTGAGCAACCAGAATTCCATTTTATTGTAAAATTATGGATATGTAAGGTCAAAAACGAAGTTTTACAAAGTTATAAACTTATCGGGCCACACAGTTATAAAAAATAGAATATTCATCATTATTATGGGTTAAGCCTCGTAATAAAATAGTAATAAATAAAAGAACGTATGTTACATATGATAATTACATGTGCTAATAAATAATGTAATTACATTAAATTTTAAAAATATTTTGACGCTAAAAAATGTTATTTGAAAAAAAAGGATTAAATTTATGACAATATAATGAATGAATAATTCTACTATATTATTATAGTTTTACTTATGATAATAATAAAAAAAACGTCAGTAATTATTGATGAAACTAATGTAGACTCGATCTTGAAACTTCCGTATCCGTAAGACTTACACTTCAACCACTGCACAAATTCAGAAAACTTGAAATGCTATTTTTTAATTATCTATTTATACGACTGTTATTGGAACTGAATTAAAAATGACAACTTAGATGACAAAATAAATGAAATGGCACTTAAATTAGTAAAAGTATTTATTAAAAGATAATTTTTAGAATGAAATTTTTTAAATTCAACAAAAAATGAGTAATTATTTATAAAGATAAAATTTTAATATTGTATTGTACAAGATTTATTTTTCACTGTAACCAATAATGTTTTTTAAAAATCAAATTTTTGTAATTATTAATGTTATAAAAATTAATGATTATATTGAAATATATCGTAATAGTGTAAATGTTTACTGTCAATTATTAATTAGTAAAATATTTTCTTCGTCCTGTAATTCTATCTCCAATTTTTGTATCATTTCATTAACAGTTGAAAATTGCTGTGATTCTATGACATTTAATTTAAATAGATATTGTTCAATGAACTTCCAGCAGCATCGGCTGAAGTGGCAATATTTATCCTTTTGTATTATATAAAACTTGAATGCAATGTCAATAGCCTCTGTTAATGTTTTAAATTCATATTTTTTGTTATCAACTATAACAATTGCGCTTTTTACTATAAATTTATCTTCAATGGCTATAACGTATGGTTTCAATGGAATATTGAATTTTTCCATTTTTGCACGATGTGCGCTTATTGCCGAACTTAGTGCTGAGCGATCCTGTAAAAAATTAAATAATATAAATATTAAATATATATATTTGAAAATAATAATAGAGAAAAATAACTAATATAATCGTACTTTTATCCATGTAATAAATAGTTGCGCTGCTTCAGATTTACTTGGTTTGAATGTTTTTTTAGAATTAGAATTATATGTTGGTATTAGAAAATACGATAGTAAGTACCAAGCAAAGTCCTTTTTCATTTGTATGGTTGTATTTTCTAATGAAAGGAATTTTTTACGACGATCTTCGACTATCTCTGGTATATTTATTTTCAAAAGTATAATGGATTTTGATAATTTAGTCCATGTATTAGATAGATGATCTTTTGGAAATTTTTTCTCGGTTATAATTTCAAAATCTCTATTGATAATTTGATTAATATTATCTATATTCTCAGCAAATGTTGTATTATCAAATATATCGCTGATATGTAATTTTTTATTCATTCGATATATTCGCGTAATGTCCCATTCTTTTAAAATTATTTCATTAATTCTATTGCTATTACTAATTTTTTGAGAATGTCAAGCATTGCCTTTTCATTAGGCTCTTTTTGTTTTTTAATTTTATGTATTCTACTTCTTTTGTCATTTTATTGGTTACTCCATTGGAATGTTTATAACATTCATATAATTTTCCTTGACATTTATTCAGCTGGCCATTAAATATATAAGGTTTGTACCAAATCCACAAATCATTACTTTTGGGCCATATGGTACAAATTTCTTCGGCCCAAAATCTGAACTCATTTGGTGTAATTGGACTGTAAAAAAAAATATATATTAACTACAATAATAATGAAGAAAATGAGAAAGTTTATGTAATTATATTACGTTGCTCTTCTCATTTGTGTATGTAAAATATCATTTACTATATATTTAACCAACTGTTTTGAAATTTTTGTGGTGTCCGGGAAATCAAGCCAAATTTTTGTTTTTGGATTGCATTTTAAATAGTATCTCAGGGTCTGTTAATAAAAATAATAATGATAAAAACAATATATCACATTTATTATATAATTTCGAAAAGATTGAAAGTTTTATACGTGTATAATTAATAAGTAAAAATGATAAAAGTACCTCTCCTGTCAATCTTTCTTTTTTATACTCTGGTATTACCTAAAAAAAAATACGTGAAATTTCCATTGTGATTACTATAAAATATTATAATAACAATAATAAAATAGTCATGATTGTTTTATAAAGTCATACTTACGAAATATTTTAATAGGGTATCTTTTTTTGTTAAAATTGTCTGAACATCTTTAAAATTGCTAATGTGAAGAAAAATTTCCGAAGTTTCCGTTAAAGTTAAAAATGACTCCTTGTTGATTTTCATCTCTGCAATATAAAAATGAAAAATAAATAAATATCAATTGAAATTCTTTCAACGATAAGTATACTTTGATATTTGTTAAAAATAATATTTAAAAATGTTCTTTTATTCTTATAAATATAAAAATCTAAATAAAATAGAAATTTTAATGTGCAAAAATTTTTTAAAGAATTTATAATTTTTTCTGAAATCTACTTACCATCAAATAAGGGGGCATATTTGTCTAGGCCCCAAAGAGTTAAAAATTTTTTAGTAAATTCGACTGTATCATCTTTTTCTAAATAATATGATGGCGTGATTTGAAATTTATGAGAAACAACCCTATTCTGAGATGTACTTGTTCCATAGCCTCTTTATTTTGAATTGTAATCGAATTGGCCTCGTTATCAACTTCAGTAACATCATCAAATTGTGTTTGAGAATTTTTCTCAATTCCGGAATCATCCAGAGATAATTCTAATCTTCGTTTTTTATAGAAAATGTCTGGTTCTACCATTATAATTTTTTTGATCAGAAATAATCTGTTACCGAAAATAAAAAAGTAAATATGAGGAAAAAAAAGTATTCAATCAAATTAAATAGTATAATTAAACTATGGTATCAACTAATACAGGTTGCTTTTATAAACAATCAAATTACATTGCTTTTTTCTTTGTTTCGATTAAGAATAAAATAATTCTATAAAGATGATATATTATTAATTCTTCAACATGCATTAAAATAATAAAAATTTGAATAAAATATAGAGGCAAATATTGAAATACTTACATTTAGTTTCTTTTTTTGTTTAAAAAAACGGTTTATTTTAAATTAATATACCACACGTAACACTTGAAAATTTTATAAAGTGACCTAATCCCTACTCTTTAGCTTGACGTTAGTGTATATACTATACATACAACTTTTCTTGCAATTGCGCACAATCAAATCTAAGAATTTGGTGGGGATGGTTGGCGGCAACGAGAATTGTTAGCTTGACGAAGCGTCTAACGACGCTCTCTTGCCAGTTCAACCATAGTGTTGAATATTGTAACATATAAAGAACATTATACATGATCTATAATTCTTTATAATAAAACTTTTACAATTACAAGTGTTAATGAATTGTATAAAAAATCTTTGTTATTAAAATTATTTTTCAATCTTATTAATTAAACAATTATTGAATTTGACAAGCAAAAGGAACATTGTTACTCGTGAAAATAAACGTTATACAGTCAACTCATATATTCACAAAGTTGTAAATACTCTTTATTTGGATAACAATTTATTACTATTCAACAAAAATAATAAAGGTAATATGTATATATTAACTAATATGTAATTGTTTTGTCTTCTTCTAAAATCTTTATTACTGATACAGCACGTATCAGTATTGACAGTTCAAAAATACCAATAAGTGTTTTTTTTTCTTTAGCATACTTTATAACTAGTTATTTTTTTATTCCATAATAAATAAAGAAATTAAAGCTGTATTAAAATGCGGCAAATCTTGTATAACGAAATTGTTATAAATTTTAGTTTGTCAATAAAAAATCATTCGATATAAAATATTTTATAGATGTATGTGTACAATATAAATATATACATATTGAATATTGAAGTTCGATTTAAAAATAAATAATAAATAATTTTTTCTTCAAACATCAAATTAATTAAAAAATATCGTTTATGATACGTCTCCCCAACGTAAATTTGGTAAAGTAACGATAATACGTTTCATGAACCATTGATGTTGTTGTAATAGAATTTCTGAAGATAGAGTTCAACGCCAGTTTCTATATTAAGGGACTCTAGTATGTTAGAATTGATAAAATAAAGATATAATTTAAGATAAAATAAATAAAAGTATAGCTTAAAATTAAGTTGGAGAATAAAAAAGATTTTTTTCAGTTTAAAATATTACCATGGTAATATTATTAATTAATAAATATTATCTGTGATTCTGAGTGCTTGAAAGTTTGTCATCAAAATTTAGAAAGTAATCTAAAACACTTATGGTAACAGTTTATTAGATCCTTTTGTTTTTCTTTCAAACAAAATGACGTTGTAAGTTGATGATGATAACTATAGTAATTTAATTTTATCAATTTGATGTTGAATATTACATAAAACATTTTTTTAACTGTCTCAATTCATTTCTGAATTATAAGTGAAGATGGATTAAATTTCATGTCTATCAATTTATTTATATTATTTGAAAATATTAATAAATATTTAATAAATAAAAGTGAACATTTAAACAGTACTTTGAAAGAATACTTTTATTATATTTTTTTATTTAAAGATTCTTTTGATATATATGTTGTCAATACACGAACCAATATTACACATATAATAATCAAAAGTATGTCTTTTGTAATTAATTACTTGACTACAATTATTTTCCATTAAAATTTTTTCATCATAATTCAATAAATTGAAGAATAACTTTAATTCTTATCTGGAGATTTTACTGAATCAAAATTTTTTAGTTTTAATAGAGGAAACTTGATATTTTCTTTGTAATGTTCTATTCGTGTTTTTCAATTGAATGGCATCTTGTTTTTTTTTAACATTTATGTGTAGTTAAATTTTCGTTTATTTCTTTGGTACTTAATATTGTAGTTTCTCATCTCTCACAAACATAAAATCTTTTTGGTGCTTTTACATTAAGTAGAACTTTTACAAATAAAACTATTCGAGATCGGAAAGACTTCCCGAGTAAAACTTTCTTTCTTTTGTTCTGTATGGAAATATTTAATGAAACATATGTAGTTAATTCATTATTATGAAGTATTTTTTTTTCATTTTATGTTTCTAGAATAGCCGTGATGATGAAATATTATGGCAATTAAATCGAGCTGTATACAGTTTGGCTAAAATAGCTAACGATTCTGAAGTTAAAAGAATGTTCAATGATGCTTATGATTTATATAATTATCAATCCTAGCAATTGGGCTGTACAAAAGTGGATGGCGGTTATATTGATAAGAAATTAGGTTATGATGGTATGGAAGTAAGAATCAAAGAATTAAATCGCGTCACGGAGCACCATGTTGGTAAGATTTGCTTTCTCATTATTAATCTTCTTTACTTGATAATTTTTTTTCAACAATCTCAATCAAATATTTATAGAAAGCATTTGAATTAAATCATAATGATACTACTGTGCTTTATATGTATGTTAGGCTATTGGTGCTATTCATTGTCTAATCTTACTCGGTATAAACGAAAAATGGCTTCTAGAATTTTTGGCAAACTCCCTGATTCATAATTTTCAAAGAAGTTCCGCAATATTTTGAAGCTGCTTAAAAAACAGAACCCATGTTCTACAGTGATAATCTTCTATTCTTCGGAAAAACGTATTTAAAGCTAAACCAAAAAGATGAAGCAATTGAATACTTAAAAATGGCAGCTAAGTATCCAGCTAAGAATAATGATGATCACAAGGCTAAATAGAAGGCAACGAAGATACTAGGAAGTTTACATTAATGGAAAAAGGGTGAGAAAAAGAATATAAATTTTATAAGGTGGAGGATTGCATGAAACTTAGTCTTAATGCATTTAAAATATTTTAAGCATCACAACTATACAATAGATCATATTAAAACAATATTAAAACTTTCTCTTCAACACCATCGAATGCTTTAAAATTGTTGAATAAATTCGCTAGATTTAATTTCACAATTAACTACGACCTTTGTGTTGACATCTTAAACAGCTTTGGATCTTCGAATTAAATTAGTGAGGATTGATCAAATCGTTGCTGTGGTAACATTTTTTAAACCACTGCTTAACGCTAAAATACATATTCATTGGCAAATAAATATCAATGGCGCCTTGTCTGATTGCTTATTGCACAACCTTCTTATGATAATAATGCTTCCATGTAATGAATACTTTGACGTAGTGAATTGGACAGAGTTATTTTTTATTTCATTTCGAATAAAAAGTAAATTATTTTAGTTATTAATAATAGATTATATATAAGTTGGTTGATGCTAAAAATTATTGTTAAATTATCTAAATTGTATAATATTAATTAATATTTATAATACAAAAAGTTAACTAATCATCAGCTAAATAATCATGAGAATACTTTTTATTTATTTGTGGCAAAAATACAATTCTTAGTGTATAAAAGTATAGTTTATTGTCGCATTGAATAAATAATTTATAAAAATAAACCTATGAGATTACTTGTAGTTATCAAGATTAATAACAATTTATTTCATTATAATAGGGTCATAATCAACGTTATATCAAAAGCTATTAACTATTAAAATGAATTCTTATTTTGATTAAACATTCTAATTTAAATCACAGAATCCAATTGAAAACTTTGAATCAAATTTAATCAGATTAAAGAGAATCAACTGAAATATCAAAACTCATCCCATCATATTTTTTGGTTCATTCTAAAGCCTTATTAATGATTTCTTTTTAACAGGTGTATTTTCATGCTATGCTTACTACGGAAGATAATATTTCAAGTGATACTTTAATTAGTAATAATCGTAATACATGGCAAGGAAGGAATATCAGCGAATTAGAAAAATTACTCTGCAAGGTTGAGTGTATAAATTTCAAAAATAATCTACTAGCTAAAGGTAATTTTTGTACGTCTTTTCTATGCAAAATTTAAACCCCTTATGAATTTTTTCACATTTTTTTAAAAATGAAACTTATAAAATACGTTTCTAAACGATTGGTTATTATTATATACTTTGATAGAACGATTCATTTCTATTGTCAATTAATATGAAACATCTGTAGTTCTATCAAGTGTTAATTCTTAAGAAAGAATCACATTATTAGACTTTCATTTCTATATTTCTATTTTATAATATTGATCAACTTACTAGTAATATTTAATCATTATCAACAATATTGTAGTATTATTATTATTAATAATATCTCATTATTACGTATAGTATGTACCACTTTTATATCTTATAATCGATTTCTTATCAATGATACTTGTTAATAAAACAAACTGTCCCGTGTTATCAAAATAATATTAATATACTTAAATTTATCACTATTATCGTATTATGTAAATGGGAAAAGTAATTTTAAGTTATTTAAGATTACAATTTTTATGTAGAAAGAAAGTATAATAAAAATAAAAATTTCAATGCAGAATAATTGTAATGTATATTTATAAAAAAAATGTAATATAGTAAGATTTTTATGAGCTTAATATATACTAATAGTTTGTACTTATATCTAATGATTGTAATTATTTACATCATATAAATAACATCATGTCCATACATTGGATTGTTGAATTGTGGTGTATATATACTAATAATCATTATATTTTAGCATTTTACTTTTTTGCCATTTATATAATTATTGTTGTCTTTTTGATGAATTCATATTTACATTCCTAATGAGATTAGACTTTATTAAATAACTATTTATCTTATTAGAAATATGAATCTATAATTTAACAATAAGACAACAATAATTACATAAATAACAAAAAAGTAAAATGTTAAAATACAATGATTAGCATACACCACAATTTAAAATCCATTATATATTGGAACAGTACTCAGCGTATTATTTTTTAAAAAACATAATTTTCAGTTTAAGTACAACATGTACTTGACAAGTATTATTAGCATTCTTAATACAATTAAACAATATTCTTCAAATAGGTAACAAGAGTGGTGGAGTAAAAAAGGGCAATACTTTTTCAACGAGTAAAATATGTATTCTATAAGTGTTAGTATTATAATAATCCTAAAAAGATAATATACTCTGTACAAATAAAGAATTTATACTTTGAGCGAATATTCAATAAAGACTGTTTAAAAAATATATTATTAAAAAAAGTATAAGATGACTATATTACAAGTAAGAGATACATAAATTTCAACGAAGTTATATTTTTAGCACCAATAATAAATATAATAGAAAATAGTAATAATAAAGTCATTAATGAAAGAAAATTATACTTAATATAAATAGTAAATGTTTTCACAAGATAATTCTATATACCCAATTAAAAAAATATATAAGTCAAAAATATGTACATTATTATTTCAATACAAGTAAATAGTAAATTAATATTTCAACAATGATATTCTTTATATTATTTATCATTGTACTTGAATTAAGTATATAATTGATGTCATGAAATTAATAATATTATAAAAACGAGTAAAAAAGTACACTTCATACAGATAAAAATTAATTTGAATGACAGAAAACGTAGAACTTGTTAAAAGTACACATATTAAACTCTTGCGAATTATTAAATAAGTTCTATCTAAACGTAATTAATCCTCAAACGAAAGTGCAATGTAATTTATAACAAACATAAGTAAACTAATTTTAAAAAAGTCTTATTCCAAATATCAGTAAGCAGTATCGACAAAATTCATAATTATTCTTCTAGAATTTAAAAGGAATTGAACTTGATATAAGTAAAAAAGATACTTTCATATGAGGATAAAATAGTTGGTACTTGAGAAAACATTACTTCAAAAATATGTACATTATTATTTCAATACAAGTAAATAGTAAATTAATATTTCAACAATGATATTCTTTATATTATTTATCATTGTACTTGAATTAAGTAATATAATTGATGTCATGAATTAATAATATTATAAAAACAAGTGAAAAGCACTCTTCATACAGGTAACCAGTATACTGAAAAGATATTCGTATTACGACGTACTGAAGTCAACTAAACATTATGTTTCTATTGAGTAGATTGTTTTGTTGAAACAAGTAAAACACATTTTCCATATACCAACAATTCTTCTGGGTACAAGTAGAAGTTTTTGTAACTTTAAGAAAAAAAATTTATCGCATGTGTGATTTACATGTCAAATTTAAATAAAAAGTATGCTCTTAGTGAAACATCAGTGCATCTAAAACGAGTGAAACATATTTTTTATTCAATTAACATATATTCCTGACGCAAGTAATTCAGTTTCAAACCTGAAGAAAGGATTATTTTTCGTGCGGGTAACTCGTATACTGACTTTCAGTAAAAAGTATATTTTGGTAGAGAGCCAATGTTTTTGAAACGAGTAAATTGTATAACTCTATAATTAAAGTTTAGAATATACCTAACAGAAGTAAAAATAATTATTCTAATGAAAAAAAAATAAATTACATTTATAGAAAACATTATGTTTTATGTCAGTAATATTTATTTATAACATTATTAAATAGTCTACTGTAATCAAATTTATAATATTCCAAAATTTCCTAATATTTTACTTGAGATAAGTAAATAATATTTACGGTATGGAATTGCTACATTATCGACAGAAGGAAATTTAATATTCATAAAAAGTCAATTTTATATTCA
>NW_023276596.1:0-98026 GCF_013357705.1 Chelonus insularis | reverse complement strand
AGGCCAAGGAAACGTAAAACTTTTCCCGAAGATAGTCAGGGTACGCTGATATTTTTAAATTAAAACATTAGATAAAAAAAAAGTGATTCAACATTTTTAGTATATTCAAGTACTCAACAAAAACATAATTAATTTTTATCAGCATTATATGCTTTGATCATTTATAATTGACGATAAAAGAAACACAAACAGTACAATCTTCTTAACACAAAGTCAAAGAATGCTTAAAAATTGAAATTAAAAATTACACAAGAAAAAAGGTCAACAATTTTGCATCATAGGTCACGTGTAACGATGTTCGTTCAGTATTGAACTACATCGTGTCCAAATTTTAGGCATAAAATTATTAAAATGTGCATGTAAATCGCATATTGAGCCTGTAAATTGAACACCTTGCTGATGACAACTTAATATTTTTATGAATGCATCAGCATTACTTGAGTTTTCAATATATGAAAAACTAAGGACGTCGGAAACCTTCGATACCTGAGCCCGCATGGTAGTCACAGTCAGGCGCTGGACCTAGTGACAATTTTGATGAAGGTACTTCTCACTTTCTAGCTCTTAAGCTGGGCTTTTCACGCTTCATATTCAGTTATACTTGTTTGACCGCCTATGTCCATTTACTTTTACACACTATACATAAATCATTTATTCAATCGATTCATTTATAAGTTCTTAAAATGACATTTGTTTTAGATGTGTTGCTGACAGTCTACAAATAAATAAAGAAAATTTTTAAATTTACGTTAATGATGTTTTTTTACAGTGATAGAGAGTACAGTAATGACATGGTATAAGGAATTTCTGATACGAGTTATAAGAACGTGCCATCTTGTGTCCAGAAAAATTTTTCACTTTTGTAAGGTTTCCTGTATATGCGGAAAAAATCGCTTTATGAGTGAAACTGTGACTTATTATGCTGATTCTTGTAAAAAATAAAAATTGTTCTATCATAAATAAAGATATTACCTACATAGTGTCTTTGAAAGCACGTGAAAACTCATAACCGAAATACAGTACAATCTCTCTAATGTTGCTCTCTCCCTATTGTTGACAGGATAATCTCTCTAATGTTACCAATATTTCTCCCCACCTTAAATTTTAACGGACCAATAGAATGGTATTGTGGTGGCACGTATTTAAAATCTATTCAATTTTTATATTAATCCAAAAATGATAGAAAAAGAGTAGTTAAAGAAATATAAGTCATAAAAAAAAAAGAATTGGAAAATTAACACAATAGTTAAATAATTACTTTCTTCAACAAATGTATTGAATAAAATTTTATTTTTTAATATGAATGCAAACACTTGAGAACAATTCTTAATTATATTTTAAATAAACATTAGCTTTACTAGATAATAGCGATACAACACTTACAAATTATTCAGTCTCGCATGGAGAATACTTGAAAATATCAATTTTAATATAAATCGCATATAAAATCAACATGTTTTATCTGAGTACATTTTATAATTATAAAAATTTGTCTATCAAACAATTATGTATTCTTTTCGTAAGCATTCTTTGTCATATTCCATATCACTCTTATCTACATACATTCATGAACACAATTATGGAGGTTATATCAAGTACATGTGCGACAGGATCTTCCTCTAAATTTTTAATTCTGCGCATTCTACTGCGCAGAGGAGAGATAAGCACATATCTAGAGTGACATATAAATTTCTAATTCTACGCATTCTCCTGCGCAGAGGGGAGATGGGTCTCTTAAAAAGAGAGCAAGTTGACATTAGAGAGAGATCCTGTACCGACTTCTCAACTTTAGAGAGATTGTACTGTAGTTCAAAAATGGATGCTCCAGCTTCTGACGCTTTCATGCCTCTGGGCAATGGTAATATAATATTTTGGACATATTATTGTGGAGAACAATTTTTAATGTTAATACATTGCACGAAGAAGAGACGAATTAGCTACGACTGACGTTAGGTTTTCTAAATATACGTATAAAGTTTACTGTTATGAAAAGCTGTTTTATATGCTCTATACAAGAGCTAGGCACACTTTATCAACTGAAGTGAAGACAAACTCGCGAAGATTCAACATAAACTGAGCGTCGCTTTTACTCAGTTTTAAAGTAACCGTTTACTTTTACCTTGTGGTACCCTCACCTCAATGTCTTTCTTTTACGTTTACTAGAAAATGTGCATCAGAAAGAAGACTGAGAGTAGCAATGCCGTTTAAAAACAAATTCCCATTGAGGGTCGCCCCCGTTTCCAATTTTTTCGTTTCCACCGAACTAATAAGCAAAAAGAGTCGGTATAACAGTCAAGTTTCCATTATCTGCTTGAACACGCAGGTTTCCACTATCTGTTTTATCCCAATAGCAAAGATAATTTGCATTATCTGCAATGTTTCTTTTTATTTTATAATAACAACGGAATATGACTGCAATTATAATACACAAAATGAGTTATTTAGATTATGATGTACTTTTTCTCGAAAAATAAAGTATATTAATCAACTAAAATTGCGCAGGCAACGAAGGAGTTGTCATAAAATCTTTTTTCTATCAAATAAGGAGGTAGTAGAATTTTTATTTGTGATTTAATATGATGCTAAACCAGATAAACAATTAGATGTACATTCCGGCACTTCGCTGGCAAGCTATACCCCTACTCTCTGTACCCAAGCCTGAAACTTATGAATAATAAATGTGAAAAACCAAAGTATTATAGTGGTGGCGCAGTGGTAAATTTTTTTTTTCTTTTTGTTTGCATAATAATTATTACGCACGAGAGTTGAAATAAATGATATTAAGTATTTTTTTCGGTTGGTGGTTTTGTGGTGAGAGCGCTATATTCTCATTTCGTCTCATTTAGTACATAGTTTAATCAACGAAAAACAAAATATTTACCATTTTTTTCTTTTTTTTACTTCTTCTATACCTTCTATCCTCGATTTAAGCTTTTTTCATTATATTATACCATTTTATTCTTCACGTAAGTTGAAATTAAGATGATTTAGTCTGATTTTAACCTTATAAATAGATTTGCTTATGTTTAAAAGTATTTATAGAAATAGTTGGAATAAGGTCACGATTCATGTAATGGACTAATGTTTCAATAATCATATTTCGTAAAAATTGATTTTTTCAAATTTCTTGTTGGAATTTAGTAATTAATTAAATGAACTGCTCTCCCAAATATAAACATGTTCAATATTATAATAATCCCCATTACAATTAGACTTTTCTTAATAACAGTTCAATGAGCATGAAAGTAAAATCAATAATTATGATAAGGAATGTTTTTATTAAAATGAAATTACTTGAATCCTAAATAATATTAGTTTGAAACGAGGAAAAGTGTAAAATAAAAGTGGGATGAAGCTGAGATAGAAGAAATATAGCATTGAAGTGAAGATAGGATGAAAATACCATAAGTTTAGGATACAATTGAAAATTTCCGTTTTACGGAAACTCTAATTCGTTGCGTATTTCGGCTTCAATTAGAATTTCGACTCGGGCACTACAACGTGCATAGATATGCTGGTTTTGTGGTCGGAGTACCGGACATTCATTTGGTGCACAGGGTTTAATTCTTGTCATGAAATTTTTTTTTTCTTCGTTACAATTTAATATAACTTTGACATGTAAAATTCAGATTTAGAAATTAATTCAATTTTTTTCTCAATTCTCTACCTTATAAATAGCGAAAGTGTGAGCGAAATCCGAACAGCGTTAATAACTTATTACTCACGACTTTTCGATAGGTATATAAAATATTGTCTAAAACAATGTATGCAACATTTTTATACTCTGATAGTTTGATATAGTACTTTTAAACATATGAAAATGTAATCTTCAATTTTTCTTATGTTACCTGACTATGCAACGAGATAAATGTAACTCTATTGTATTTTAATAAAATAAACTTATTTAAAAGGAAACGGATTAATACTACAATGCTTAATGACATTACTCCTAAATGATGTTTGTTTACTTCTTATTGCAATTGCACAATAATTTCAAATAGTCATTTTTCATTTTTTTCACCAGAAAACGTTCATTCAGTCTAAGCAACGCTCATAATATTCTTTGTAAAAAAAATTTTATCGGAAGTATATACTTCTCGCCGGAATATCTTTGGTACACAATATTCTTTTTAATTTCTAATATCTGGAAAGAGTTCAATGTATATTGATCTACTTCATTTTCACGCTAACTATTATGGCCGCTGCAGCCAATCAAAAGAAGGGCAAAGTGAGAGTGGCTGCAGTACGTCTGACAGATTTCTCTTGTAGATATCTACATTTCTGTTTACTCCTATTTCTGAACTTAATGAAAATTTTACGTTCTTTTCAAAATTTTATAAATAAATGAAATACTTTATATTATTACGCAAACAGAGTATGATATACAATTGTAGCATATAAGTTATTTATTTATATAACAAGCAATAATTTCATTGAACAAAATCAAATTCTTTACTTTATCGTTGATAAGACATTTTGGGATTGTTTCATAATTACGACATGTTATAGTAACCATTGCCTCCAACGAATTTTGTCTCAGACATGGTGTTTTAAATTTTATGAGAAACAGATTCAGTACATTACTGTGCTTAAATGAAGTTCTTTTTCATAAAATATTGTTAGTTATATTCATATTTTTCCAATTTTTGTTTTATTGTTATATAATAATAAAAAGGTAGTGTTAGCCAGTACTGTTCTGGGTGAAAGAATAATTTTGTAATTTATACATATTCAATTGATTAAGAATTACAAAGTATAATTATATTTAATGAATTGTTCACTTCCATTATGCTACTCTTTTTTTTTATCGACTCAATATTTTATTCAATTCAGAACAGTAACTGTTTCCAGCACGCGCCATGAGGAAGCCACCACCATGCGGCCAAAAATATTTGTCGCTATGGCAAACAATGTATAAGATTATCATAATTCTGCAATGATGTATTATACAATGTAATGTTCTATCTATAATTCTTGTCACCTAGGCTGACCGTTGCAGTTGATTACCGTGCTGACTTATGGTCGCAATGGCTGACCGTCAAACATGGCTTTCAATCTACCAATGTTGTCGCTCCGGCTGACAATTATAGATAGCTTTACAGTAATGTAAACTTATATAGTTGAACAACTACATTATTTTTTCATTTACTAATGTCGCGTAGGCTGACCGTCATTAACAATTGTTTTTACAACTTCAACATGTCGCGTAGGCTGACCAGTTGTTTTGAAAAATATTAATACTTACATTGAAATAAAGAGTATCGATAAATATTAAAAACTAATTACTGATTCATTAAATTCTTCAGTTTCTGTTTTTTTTTTTAAATATGGGGGTTTGCAATCTCTCTGACTTTTTTGTTATTTTCACGTGTTTTTGCATGTATTTTCACCCGTAACAAATACTCTAATCATTATAACACTCATTTGATTTTTCAAACCATTTTGGATCAAATTGGCGGGTTACAGTTTAGGCTTTTAATCTTTGCAGTAATTGTGGGTAATGCCAGTTATCTTTCCAAATTTTCTCAAAACATTCTAATTGCAATGCAAAAATTTTTTTATAGTGGTCGTGAGGACGCCGTAAATGTGTAACATCTGAGAAATAGTAATGTGACGTTTGTTTACAATTTCTATGCTTTGTGTTGACGTAATACTGAAAGCTTTTATGGGTATTGGTGCGTTTTGTATTACTTTTATTATATTATCGGATGATTCGGCGCTGGATGATTTTACCGGAATTTCTTCCAACAAAGATGAACTTATCCCCATATTCTTACTAGTACTTACTGAATTACTGCTAACTAAAGTATCGTTATGATGTATTGGGATGGCATCCCGTTTTAAGCTCCCTCCTGCCGTAAAATCGGTTGATCGGAAATGACGAATACACACTCCATGACGTCGTATAGATGTCGAGGCCCTTTTAATAATGCATCATTGCCTGAAAAAGAACAATTGTTTATTAGTTTATCTATAAAGTTTAATTCAATTTCAAATTACTCAATGTAGGGTTAATCTTGGCTACTACATTACTCTAGTAAAGAAATTGTGTAGCTATACAATTCATTTTTTTGATATATGAATAATATTTATGGTAACCTAACCGAAGTGTAACTAAAAAAAAAATTTGAAAGGAAAAATAAGAGCATTGAGTAATTATTATGCAATGAATGAAACGAAATCGAAAAAAAAACCTCTAAATAAATTTTATGTTGCGATAAAGTAAAATAACGGAATATTGAATTTCGAAAATGGTGGAACAATACGGCTGAATTATTACTGGAATGGATCATGGGTTGATCAAAACGATTTTCATGTTCACACGATCTGTAATATAATCAAATATTTTTAGGAAAATTCTTATTGAAAAATCCATGAAGAGTAAATATATTAAATATAAATATCAATGGTCTAGTGTTTGTGTTAATCATTTTATAAAGTTACTTATATAAATTCATCTATTTTGTATAATCTGTTTGAAATTGCAATAAAAATAACATTCTTTTAATACATGCATGAATTAGGTACATATTTTTAGATGTTATTGTTTAAAAGTACTTTTGAAGCCATCTTTTTTGCATATCTAAAGAGTATATTTTGGAATAAATTTCAAAAAAAAAAAAATATTTGAACCTCTTAAGGTAGTTATTCCGCGAGATCGGAAACATACAATTTTTTTATACCACATTATTTTGATAGAATAACAAAAAATGAACATTTTTTTTCCTCTGAACAAAATAGATCTGACGTCTAGAAATAGAGAATTTGCAATTGAAGATTGCGATTCTACCATACAGTCTAATAGTAGAAGGTAACCCGTCATAGTTTTAATAAATATTCCAAAACTGAATTTACGATTACGTTTAAAAAAAGTAGAAAAGCAATGAATATGGAATTAATGCTTCAGTGAAATTTCATACAATTTTGACGCTCAGTTATTGAACAAAAAATTATCGAAATTAATTTTCCGACAACAAATAAAAGAATAGTAATGTAGTGGTACATACATATGAGTAATGTCGATGTATTGGTACAGGTCTGTACAAATAATTTTTTCAAATTGAAAAAAAAAAAATAATCAATAATACTTTCTAGACATTATTGAATATTACTTATATCGTATTATAAATAATTTCACGATAACTTAGATTTATATTAGACATTTTTTGCCATATACAGTACTCTCTCTCAATAGGGCCGGCTATGAGATCGTAGGGGAGTATGTTTCGCAGGAAAGTAGTCCCCCCACTCTTGCTCAATATTCCACTCCTTAAAATGAATATCGGACTCTCCGAATATAATAGTTCCGCTATTTTTTTCATATTTTTACAAATAATATGCATAATTTCCATTGCAATCATGCCTAAGACGACATAAATCCTGTACAATAATTAATATATATACTTTCTTCATGTATTTTATATGATCATCATTTTTAATAGAAAATTTATAAGTCCGAAATTTAAATAATTGGATATTTATATTTTTACATTCATTGAAAGTATTCTTTTAAATATTATTCTAATGAATTCAGGTAAATATAAAAACTTGTTTTTATCGATAAAATTGAGGTGTTGATTTTCTGCGAATGAAATAGAAGCAAATTATTCAACAAATAAGAGAAAATCATGAACATGATAACTTCAGTGTTTTAAAGTAAAATGTAGAAAATGGCGCTAATGTTTCAAACGAAAATTTTGAGGTCAACTTAAATTTCTTATCTGAATCATTTAATATTTTGTATAACGAAAAATAATGGTTTTTGCTATAATTTATAATTAATTATGTTCTTAGTTAACTGGATAATTAAATTTATGTGGTAATCGTTTGATTAAGTCAAACAAATTCTTTATTTTAACGATAAATTCACTAGTTCCATGAGCGGAACTATTGGGAGAGTCTAATTCTAATTTTTAATTCAGAAAAATAGCGGACTGTGGTGGGGACTCGATTCGAACATAGAATCCGGGCACCGAACTATTGAGAGAGGCCCTATTGAGACAGAGTACTGTATAATTAATTCGTTTCGGCTAGAGCACAATGAATTTTGATACGAGCTCTTGGAGGATGATTACCTGAATGCATTCGTCAATGCATTTTTACAATAAATTTTTTTTTCGTCTGAGATCGCACCAAACAATTAACATAATCTTTACAAACAAAAACAAATTGAATGAATATTCAAATCAAACTTCAGTCTTCAATCGTCTTTACTGAGATCGTTCTCCTTTTTATACCGAAAACTTATCATACACGTAAATTTGACGTGACATATGTACCGTTATAAAATACTATGTCATGTGTATGGCTAGCACAAGACACAGTACTATATACTATATACTATATACTATGTCATGCAAATGAAAGCATCGGTATCGGATCTCTGTAGAAATTTATAGTTATAGTTTTAAATATTTTTTTACGGCATTTAGAAAGGTCGATACAACAGTGTTTACTGGATGAATCAAGCAATATACTTATGGTGTACAATTCTCTTTTAATTACATGTAGCTAGAGAGTACTATTTTTTAAACGAGAAGATGCGTTTTTAAGTATGTATCGATCGAATCGGCGTAAAGTTAATTAATTAATGTTTCAAAATGCATTTTTTTCATCAGTTACTGAAGATACATGGGGGTTAAGAATGAATATTTTTATGTATTTTTTAGTATGCATCAATTAAATCAGCATGAAAGACAGAAATATTGAGCATTTACTTTAAAAAGAAATACCACATATTGTACCCTCTCATGAAAGTCACTGTGCCAATTGTCGAAACAAGCAAATATTATGGTCTATTTGTACAACTTCAATGTGTGATAATATTCTATGCTCAACGCATTTATTAAATCGCGAAAAAGCATATAATTTTACAAAAATATCAGTGCTCTCCAATGGTCTGGGTGCGATCTTTAAACGGGAGGATATGTCAAAATTCAGAATTCGCAAAATCGGACCCATCACTATAATTTCCCACTGGGAAGTTAAAAAGACTGATAAGTTAAAAAGAAAGATAAAGATAGAGAGAGAGAGAGAGAGAGAAAGAAAATACAAATCAACACTTTGCGATGAGAAACGCTGTCTCCACAAGCAGCTTGTTTGACAAGCAACTCGCAGCTACCACTCCCACTTTTTCTACTCATGCTATTGACTGTAGCAGTAATGATGAAAGAAACGTGGACTTGAAGCAAGTAGCAGTATGAAACAGCTCTCAGTAATACATTACAAATGAGCAAAGTGTGAGTAATTTTCTTTTCAGATGTACTCAATTATCAGTAGTTGAATTTGATGAATCATTATGATGTAATTTATTTATTGTTTCAGTCGTTAAGTGTTATGATGATAGTAAAGAATAAATTTATATGATTATATTGTATTTTTTTATGGCATATGGCTTGAAAAAGCATGAACCTTTTTTGCAAATTTTTGCGTCTTGTGCTCAAATAGGAGCCCGACACATGAGTGTACATGATCTTCCATCACAACGCGAACATGAACTAGCTTATACGGAATGTAAGCTACAAAATCAACAACAGCAACAGGAAGTATTCAATCCTGGATACAGTGAAGTGTCGTCAAGTAACGGTGTTACGCCTCTAGTTCAACCACCACCAATGCCAGCTATTAATAAAGCTACATCTCTAGGATCACGGTCAAGTCACAATCTCCATGATCCTTCTAGAATGGATACCCCGTCACCTAGTAGACTTTTCAATTAACAACAGTCATTGCCAAACGTGACTCCGAATCAGAAGCATGGTTATATAACGAATAATCTTCAAAATAATGAAACAGAATGATTTGTTAACATTTGAGTGTTTATAGAGATCACGATCTATAATAAAGCAACAGCCAAGTTTACCTCAGACTACGAATGATCGATATTTTTTAATGTTTATGTTTTTTTTCCTTCATTTTTATGATTTCTTTGCATCAATTTAAATTTGTTATTTCAAAAAAATTACTTTCACCTTTATTTTTGACTACGAAGTGAGGAAATTTTTATATTCTCATTGCATATTTTTTTAAGAAATTTATTACATCCTCAGAAGAATTAAAGAGGATTATAAAGCACAATAAATCGTCCTGTAACTAACAATAACCAAGCAAGAAATCGTCCAATATCAACATATATACTGCAAGGTCAACAATCGACTTACCCTGCTAATCAAATACAGCATGGTCCACCTTCCAGATCACAGTCATCTCGAGATATAATTCATCAAGGAGCGAAGTTACAAAAGATGCAAGAGGAAGTAAAACGTCGTGAATTAAGAGGAAGACCACCAAACCAGTACAAGCGACTGAATACTTCACATGGAACACCGCAACAGGAGGAGCAATTTCGAGCAATTCAATAAGAAATAGATTTTCAACGAAGAGCTGAAGAAGCTGCAGCGCAATGAGATGATGACGATAAATGTAATGATGTAAAAAATAGAAATGTTCAACGTATTGAAGGAATAGCAAATAAAGATAAAACTGTTTGATCTAATCAACAAAAGATACCATTAAGATCTAGTACAAATAATCAATCAATACGTGAATCGGTTCTGCCACAATCAAGCATGCCAATGACTAATCAAAGCTCTAGTCAGTGATTGGGAAATTATGTAGGACAAAACAAAAACTCTATCCATTCACAGCAAATGTCAAGTCCAGTGTCTGGAAAATCACCAATGTCGCCTTCATACAATTCTCCACCATTTGGACAATTAAAGAATCTTTAGCCACGACTTCATGAGGATCAGAGAAAAATTGAAGAATATAAATGTAGAATAGAATATAATAAAAACCAAAAAAGGAAAAAAAGATATGAAACAATAAATTCATCAACAGCAGATAAAACAGTTGTATGAACAATATCCAAGTAATATAAGAAATCAACAACAACACTTACATCCAGGAATGTTGAGATAAAGTAATTTAGTTATGTATGGTATGTAAGTTAACCTTTCTCAAGAACGAGAATAGTGACGCACCACTGCTTTCTGAAAGCGGTTCTAGCTATGCAGTTATCTTCCAACAAAGTGTATTGTGATCAAATAATTTAACTACATCAGCGAATGTTCTCATTGGATCATCTCCAATCAAACATGTATCTTTTAATTATCATAATGCAAATATTGAACAAATTCCACAAACTGCTATACTAAATACTACATCATCTACTACTATGGATATAGAATACGATCATCCAATTCAATCCAATTGGATTATGTCTCCAGAGATTTGGCTTGACATGATGGTGTTATTTTTTCAATGATAAATTTTTACGTGTCAACAAACTTTCTATGAATATAGTGTGAAATAATCATTTTTTATAGACTGATAAACTCTATGAAATTCTGTTAACATAGATATATTTTTTTAATTTAATTATCGCATAGAGCTTAACAAAATGAAAAATAATTTTTACATTCATACAATTATTTTACATAATTATATTAGCCATTAAAACTATATATTCATTGAAAGTAGTTTAACATAGATACTTTAGTTCACATCAAATGTACACCGAATGAGTAATCAACAATTGGTTGCGAAGAAATTAGAGCTGATATAAGAAGTTGGAAAAATAGGATACTATCAAAACTTGATATCTACATTTTTTACTTATTTTTTCTGAGTGAAGATAATCAGCCTGAACAGCTGATGAATTTAAACTATGATAGGGACTAGTACAAAGTTTATAGTAATATGTGTCTAAGTACATTATAAATTACTTACCACAATTAGTGATCCATATTTTACATCTTTTTGTATCTTTTTCGGGATCGGGAAAGCGAAATAATCGATGTTTTTTTCCAGTGTCGTCCAAAAAAAATCGCGTATTTGTGCAATTTTTATATGCACATTTATCGTAAATTTTAAGACCATGTAATTGATTATCCATTACAGCACGAAATTACAAACATTAATTTCTTGATGCTTATTAAAATTTCTTTAAATTGATTGTTAGTACAAAACTCATTGAAATATTTAAAATAAAACAAATCTCTCTGTGTTAAACCGTGGAGATTTGTCAATGTATGTGTTTATTATGAATAGGAAAGATGAACTATCGGGCGTTTGTTTATATTGTCGTATGACGAAGCGAATCGCTGTGACAACATGTGAAATGAAAAATAATTTTAAAATCATATATATCTCAATGTAAATGAAAAAAGTACAGAAGATTATGAAACATTTTGCATTACTTTCATACTTTTTATTGAATATGTAATGTTTTACAGATTTATTAGATCTCAGGGATAAAAATATAATTTTCATAGGTAAAGACAGTTGAAAAGAAAAAGAAAGAAAGGTTCCCACTCCTCCCTGCCCCGTACCCGTGATTGGCCGCAGCAGTCACGACGGGAGAAACATTGACTTGAAGAACGCAGCGAGTTGAGTCAGCCTTCAGTATCGCGCGTAAAGTGGATGAGAAGTGAGTGGTAATAAAGACGTATATAGAATATTTTTTTGTTTGCTTCAAGTTTATTGTCATGGACGAAGATAAATATCAGTGCTCTGCAGTGGTCTGGGTGCGACCCGAAAGGTCCACACGACCAACTTCCGAGTGGAAAAAATAAAAAAACAATTTGAATAGAACCCGTTTCCATATTTTTTAACAAATGGAATTGTTATAAACGAAATGAGTCTGCTTTTATTCATTTGATATGGTTAGTTACTTTATTTCAGTGAAAGCAAAAATTGTGCGTCAGAAGAATTCAAATGTACCTCATAGATCTTTTTTTTCATTATTTACAAAGAATTTCATTGTTATACACGAAAAAAGTATGTTTTTATTTATAGCATACGGTTGGTAACATTTTTTTAGTGAACGGAAAAATTATGCGTTAAATGTACTCATATATATAGAAAGGGTCCCTATTTTTATTGTTTATAACAATTTAAAACTTGTTATTTAAATATTACTATGATCAATAATCACTTGTTAGTAACAATGTTCAATTGTTATGAACACAATTCCATATTATTGACAATTATTATGAACTATTATAGCGTCTTTAATGCTGTTTTCTCAATCCTGACACGAGTTTAAAATTCTTTCATTGCTGATATTGTTTTTTAAATTTTTTTTTTCGATGAAATATTGTCATCATATATCCATATAAGTATTCCAATCATTTAATATTCAAATTTCTGCAATGATCTCGAAATTTTGTCTGAAAAATGGTATAATTTATAAATTGCAAAATTCAAGTAATTATCTTTTTTCCAGTTTTTTGATTCTGCCAAAAAAATGGCTCTACCGATTTTTCTGAAAAATTTTTCAGTTCTAAGTTACGTAATTACGCATAGAATGCAGTTGGTCCCACGTCGATATCATTTTTTGTTCTCGAGATAATCGAGGCGAAAAATAATTCCGAACGCACGTACGCACATATGCACATACGCACATACGAACATACGCACACACAGACGTCCACGTAAAAACTATCGTATTCAACTCTGGGGACCTTAAAACGTGGAGATATGTCAAAATTAGCGATTCGCAAAATCGGACCCATTACTATAACTTCCCACTGGGAAGTTAAAAAACAAAAAAATCAGTGTCCACAGCAAAATTGTCAGTAGGAAAAGTTTATGAACATACATATTCTATAAACAATAACAACAGTATACTTAATTTTCATAATTTGTTCTTTTAGGGGCAGATGACGCGCTGATGGAAGATGAGAAGGCAATGGCGGCATTAAGTTTAGAGGACTACAACAAAGTTCAACAAGGTAAATGTAATTTTAATCTTCTGAAAAAACAATACGTCATCTATTATGATGAAAAAATACACTTTTTTTAGACATAAGAGATTCGAAAAAAACTGTCAATCGCCTCGTCCAGTACTAACAGCATCCGAAAACTACAAAAAATAATAGAGAAGAAGAGAGAAAACAAAAAAATGGTGAGTTGCTAAAATTAATTAATAATGCTGTCTTATAAATGGAATAACAAAAGGAAAATTACATTCTTTACTTTGTTTAGGAGGTGGTAAAAGATTGTACAGGAGAAAAGGTGCTGGACAAAGCAAAAAACAGTGGCGGAGACGACATCAGCAGAAGGAGAAATTTCAAAGATACCAGAAGTTTCATGCATGCTCATCACCATCGTCACCGCCATCCTCACCACAACCACCACCACCATCAGCTCCAATGACATTTTCCACGATAAACTGTACAATCATATAATATCAGGACTATTTATACGAATTTTCGATAATTATTAAAATAAATATTTAATATAACTGAAATTTTAGTTTGAAATTTTTCAATGACACAATTATTTTTATTATTGAGAAATTATATTCGATTCAGCATAACCTTGATCTACGACTTGGCAGATTAGGGGTCAATTGCACTCCAAAATAATTTATTGGTTCTCTTCTTCCTATTCATCATCGATTTCTATTTGTTCATTTTTGACAGTGAAAAAAGAGAATTACCATTGAAATATTATCATTTTAAACATAAAATTAAAAAAAAAAAAATTAATAAGATAATCATAACGAGCATGAAAAATTAACAAATATAGCATATTTTAAGATGATTAATTTTATTTTTGAACTATAAAAAAAAGTACGATTTATTAGAATATACGAGAAAGCGGTTTGTGACACCCCTTCAGAACCTTGTCACTTATCCAGGGTTTATTTAAAAGAAGAAAGTGAAAAAAAAATTTATCAACCGCTTTCTTCTTCGATTTTATCATGTACGAATTGCAATAATTTGCAATTAAAACAGGAAAAAAAGAAAAAAAAATTTACCATTATCGGAATCGAACCCGGCTCGGCAAAATGAAAGTCTAGTGCTCTAACCACTGAACCACTACTATAATACTTTGGTTTTTTACATTTATTATTCATAAGTTTCAGGCTTGGGTACAGAGAGTAGGGGTATAGCTTGCCAGCGAAGTGCCGGAATGTACATCTAATTGTTTATCTGGTTTAGCATCATATTAAATCACAAATAAAAATTCTACTACCTCCTTATTTGATAGAAAAAAGATTTTATGACAACTCCTTCGTTGCCTGCGCAATTTTAGTTGATTAATATACTTTATTTTTCGAGAAAAAGTACATCATAATCTAAATAACTCATTTTGTGTATTATTATTGCAGTCATATTCCGTTGTTATTATAAAATAAAAAAAAACATTGCAGATAATGCAAATTATCTTTGCTATTGGGATAAAACGGATAGTGGAAACCTGCGGGATAAAACAGATAGTGGGAATTTGACTGTTATACCAACTCTTTTTGCTTATTAGTTCGGTGGAAATGAAGAAATTGGAAACGGGGGCGACACTCAATGGGAATTTGTTTTTAAACGGCATTGCTACTCTCAGTCTTCTCTCTGTGTGCATAGACGAAAACGATTGCCGTTAGATGAAGGTAAAGAATGCAGCATCTGACGCTTATGTTTTCTTGTTTTTTTATGTGTAATGATGTAATGATAATCTGAGCCGCAAAAGACTCTAAACTAAAAGACGACAAAAGTACTTTTGAATAATTAATTATTTTAGAACGCAATGAAGCTTTAAGTAACAAATGTTGAATATTAATCCTATAGGGAAGTTTGATAAGTAAAAATGGATAATTTTTTGACATAAATTATTTGATTTAATCTGAACTAGAGATGAAATGATTTTAATCAGTAAAAAAAAAACAATAAAATACTTAATTTCTAATTTGTAGTCTACATAAACTAGCATCTAAATTTTCAACCCACACAATAATAAGCTACAGCAATCATCAATCGTTTTTTTTTTTAAACTATCGAGTATAGTTATACTTCGTTGAGTAGAAGTGGAATACAATAGAAAATAGAAATTCAAAAAAATTCATTACTACAAACAAATATTGTAATGATGAATATTGCGGACGTCCTCTTGAACCTCTGATCACTGGTATTTTTTGCTGTAAGTCCATTTTCGCTTCATTAACTGAATCACGGTATCGACTATTTGATTTAATTCACTAGTTCGCAGCTACTTTTCTTATCAATATTTCAGAACCAAAAAGTGGAAGTTGAACACAGGGAAACCACTCATAAAAATGTTGTTGTCGATCGAATTTGTTGCACCATAGACATTTCATCACGCAATCAAAAAATTAATTCTTCGGACTTCTTGTTTAGTTGGATTGATGATAGCAAACTGATTATATGTTGTACAAACGATTAAACGATTAAAATTCATGACTATTGATAATTGTTTCAAAATTATTGGCAATATATTTCATGACAACCGGCAATAATACTGTACATGACTAAGTTTCCGGAATTGAATGAGTCTGTAGGCAATTTGATATACTACGTCGGCGTTGTAGAAATTCGCTACAAACATCTTTGATAACTGCTAATTAAATGTAATTCGCAGTTAAAAGCAACGTTTCAAAATGACTTTCATTTATTTATATGTGGAATGTGTATCGAAAATCAATAAGCAAATTTATAGCGGTTCCATTAACGTTGGCGTGGTTATTTTCGATTATCTGGATTCTTAAAACTTCTTGGTAAACATTTCTCTGAAAATAAATATAAACAGTTGTAGATTTACGTTATATTATCAAATTTCTGATAATAAAATGAAAATTCATGATAAAATTAACTTAAACTGAGGACTGCACGATGCTAATATTATGCAATGAGCTGCAGTCTTTTTAAATCCAACATCGCATAGTTGTTCGACACCCCATTGTAGTACAGCTTTGCGGATGCTGAGTCTGAATCCAGGACTCTTGAAGGGATCGGTAAAAGGTAAAACGATATGTTGTGGAACCCGGACGAACTCTTAAGGTTGACACTATCAGGCTCATAAATTTTGCCCACCTCAGGCTGAGGAAACCGAGAGACCAATAGTGCTTAGCGAAATTTCCGAAGGCAAAAATGACATTCTTCTGTACCACCATACATTGAAAGTCAACAGGGACTGTTTCGCGGCATAGAAAGGAACCAAAGTAGCTTGGGAACCTAGGAAACCTTCAGGCATAATTCATAAGACGACTGCCTTTACTGTGCAAGCAGACTCTCGTGCAGAGTAGCCTCATGGCTCAGTGTAGGGGGAGGCGGGACATTTTAAGACACCTTCTTCCAAACATATAAAAAAAATTGTATAAAAATTAAGTAACATTATCGTCTGCTTTTCGAATTCAAAGTTTATTATAATCGTATTTTGCTGGCAGAAAAAATATCATTCGAAGAAAATATTTCTTATTCTATTTGTTTGAAAAAAACTTAATTATGATATTCCATTGCAAACGTATTCAATTACAGTTGGAGGTTAATGTTATATATATGAAATACTAACATGACATGTTTCAATTTCGATATCATTAATTACCAATTAATTGCATCAATCATAATAAAAATAGAAAATCGCGTTGTTACTCTGAGTAAAATTGTAAACGCAATCAGTGGGCATAAGATCAAAATATTCCGGGCAAAATGAGGAATGAGATTCAATTGATTAATTATGATAGAACTAAAGATAAGTATGGTCACCAGGCAACTTTCTACCGAGATATGTAATACCAAACGATCACGTTTTCCTAATATTAGCCAGTATCAGCAAAGATAGACATCATCTTCAATGTCGTTTTATTCATAATTATTATTTCTTACCATTCATCGATTAAAATTATTTACTTGATTTCTTATATTAAAATACATTGGGCTCAGTACTATTATTATAAAATGATATTACATATTATTAAAAATTTTGAATTTCTGATATTAACTTTTTTGCAGTGCGGTTGTAATTATTGATATATAAATTATTGGCATTATTAACATCTTTAATTATGAAAGCTCGTTGTTCAGTGTGTAACAAGATTTTAAAGCGAAATATTCCTTTAAACATTTCAAAATCGATTATAAATCGAATCCGAATGTAGCATATTGTTGTATACAAGCTAACTGTTTTCGAAAATATAACAATTATAATGTATCGTACAGTTATTAATTGGAATGTAATCCAAAATATGAGTAATAATAATAGAAATGATATTGTCAAAGTCGGAAACTCTGTCGTGGAAATGAAATTTGATGAAATACAATAGAAGCTCGAACAAGAAGAAAAAAAAAGGTTAAAAAAAAAGAAAATGATGAATCAAAAATCATTTCTTGTATATCTTAAAAATTGTGCTGGAAATAATAATGGTGATCATAGTTCTATTGAGATTTCTCGCTAATATATTGGTAAACTGTGTGATAAATAACACTAACTTGTTGCCATCGTTCACCAACTCGGAAAACGCTTAAAAGGTATTTAAGGTTATAAAGTGAATACAAAAAAGTAATCAAAGATTACGAAGATTGATTGTTTTTTTAGGGCACATTGAATTTCGATGGCAATTCATTAAGCAAAAGACAAGCATTGTCTACAAGTTCTGGAATACTTGACCTTGAACCTATTGGAGAACAGGACGGTCATTATCCGCTGCCTCAAGATGATTTCAATGATCTTCCATATCGGATGTATGATGAAGTTTCAATGCACTGTTTGTGCTGATGATATTTTACTTCTATTGAATAAAGATCGATTGCATATGATGTATGGCTGTTTGGAGTCAAGACAAATACATTCTTCTCAATATAAATTAAGTCGTAACAACACTCTGATCTCCAGTAGGGTTTGAATTTTAAGTATTGTTTTTCTGAATTATCAGAACATTTTTTTCAGTTTAATTTTGTTTATCTTTTTCTTAATTCCAGTGTAAAATTAATATTGAATGTTTGTTATAAAAATTCTTGGTATATTCGTTACAACCGAATGTATGTAGTTAATGCGTAGGTTTTTGTTTTTTCTTTTGCTCTCATTTTGACTATTTGATTTACTTGGTTGCTATATAGATTGCACATATTTTAAAATATAATAAAACGACATGGAAAAGCCGAATAGATATATAGAGTAATTTGAGATATGTTCGGATAGATACGATTGAGGCTGACAATAAATTTGGTCCTGAAGTTGCTTATGGCATTTGGTATGTCTTCTTTAATTTTTCCACGTATAAAGGTGCAATTTTCAATTGATTGATATATTTAAATTACAGTTAGTGCTTTCAATGTCAGACAGTGTCAACACAATTTATAACAAATTGCAATAGATCTTATGTGTATTGCTGCAAATTGCTATATTCAACTATGAAAACGATAATTATATGACGAAAAGAAAACAATAAACAGAAAATAGTTAATTTTATAAACAACACAATTAAAAAATAAACTGTTAATGATGCAGCGATCAATTATAACAAACAATCTGTAGTGATTCACCTTTTTTATTACTCACTTAGACTCGACTTGAATGCTTGTTAAAACTATGTAGAAAGAGCCAGAAGTATGTCGGGACAGTGAAGTGTTTTATTGTTTGTAGTTTCAGCCTATTTTATCTTTGTAAATCTAAACTATACCTTATTGGTTGCTGAATTAATTAGAAATCTAGCATATCATCAGAAAATTTTACGTGATCAGATATTGACATGATAATAAATGCAAAAGATATGATGTAAATTTATAAGTATTTAATTATAAACTAATTCCATCTAGAATTCGATGATTCATTATCATTATTTTTATCAACTCATTAGCTGAGAGGGAGTTGCAGGTGACGCAGTCAAAGTTCTATAGACAAGCAGAAATGACTGAAATACTCGTAGAAGCATTCTCAAGCTTTTAAGCTTTATAAATTCGTTAGAAATGGAGTGAGTTATGATGTTTAATGGCGTAAAACAATGAGAGAAGGACATAACGAACTAGGTGGCTAGATTTTATATTTTTTATTCTCAAGTTTTCACTATTTCTAACACAACTATAAATTAATCCTTGAAAATTCACTTGGTCATTACAAATTGATCATTTAATGAAGCATTTAGATGAACGTGTGAAAATTTGATTAGATATATTGATAATGGTGATCGATTTTTTTTCTTTTTTATAATACTTTTATTAAAAATGATGAAGTTCTTTCTTTACTGGTCATATTACGTGAAACTTGTACATATATCATCTCCACTTGTTTTCAAGTATTTTTTATGACTATCATCATTACGATATATTTCCACGCAATTAATTTTATGACATTTGAATGTACTTGTATTGTTTTAAAATGTTTTGGATAATGCAAACATTAATAAATAATAAATACTGACAATTTTTTTTTCAGATTCATATCCATGCTTGCTGCTGAAGATAATATTTCAGGCGTCACTTCAATTGGTGGTAATCGCAATACATAGAAGAAAAGAAAAATCAACAATCTGGAAGAGTAGCTTTTCAATGTTAAAAATTTCTGTTATATTTATAAAAAAAAGTAATTTATACTTGTATTTGACAACTTTTTTTTTTTTCACGAAAGCCTTATCAAATTTTACGTTCAGTACTTACGTCATGCTCATAGGTTAGGTTTTTGGATTATGGTATAAATTAATTAGTGTATTTCACTAACATATAACATTCTCATCTATTGTACAATTTTTTTATCTGCAGATTCCAGATTAGTGCTATAATAGGATCGGTTGTCATCGAACGAAACTTGATTAAAAGGGTATTGAACGAACTATTTCAAGAAAAAAAACATTTCAAATACACGTAAACAGCAGCGTCAGTTTCAGGAAACATTATACTAATGATGTCAAAACAATAAACTACAGGTAGATATCTAATATGTGAAATTTGAAAATAGAATGTTCTTCCAAGAAAACAACGATAACTAGTGAAAGTACTCCAAGAAAATCGTACACTGAAAATAGATAACACATTTTTTCAAGATTAGAAATGATTTTAATTTTATAAAATAAAGTACACACACAATTAAAGTGAGAAAAATACTTCAAGCAAATCTTAAGTACGGTTTACTGGAAAAAAATTTTACTTTAAAAGCGTACAATGTAAACATAATATCGTTGTACAGCAGTGGAAAACTTACAAACACTTAAGTTTATTTATACCCATCGCCAGTGCCCTAAGAGTGTCATAAATAAGAGGTTGGTAACAGTAAGAATACTTTGTTTATAAGTTTTTCTTCGCATGACAATTGCAGAATAATAAAATATTTTATTTGCGCTGCTTATCAAGGTCATATGATAGGCGGAAAGCACCTCTTATAAACACTGAATAAGTGGTGAAAAATTAAATGTTTTTATTCAATTTCAATATAATTGCTCAATGATAACACTCATTCATTTATAAATCATTAAAGAGTCCAGTCAAATGAGGAAAACAGGATAATTTCAGTTTTCTGCGGCTAAAGTGATGATTTATAGATGACTAGGTCATAGAAGGGGAGTAAATCACGGAAAACCGCATCGCGAATTTTATTTCACAATCCTCGGCGCGTGCACAGAAGTTTTGTGTGAGTGCGAGTAAAGCAGAGAGATATGTACTGCTCTCTGTCGCACCCAACGGCGCCAGAAGAGGAAAAGCGCGCTCGGGGGCAAAAATATTGAAACCTGTATAACTTTTAACAGGTGAAAAATAGCGCAGAATTTTGCATAGATAGTTCAATTTTCCATTCTGCACATTTTAAGCCCGAAATCGGGCTGATCGGTGCATTTTAACCTAAAATAAGGATGATTTAAATACTTCATTGTTAACAAGCATAATGAAAAAATTGATGAAAAGAAAATTTGTCTTTGAAAATGTACTTTCATATCTCATTCTTTGGAATAAATCGCCACAAAGTGATATTTGTAGCGTTAAGTATTTTTCATTGATTCTCTTAGACGCAACTGGAGCTTCCGTCATTGGCGTAAAGCTTCAGTCGCGAATAACTTTTTATCTATCATAGATATAGAAAAAAGTGTTCAGTACTTTTTTTATGAAAATTAAAGTCTGAAAAACTTTTACTTAAAACATTTTATCATATCTATAATAGAAATCGAGAAATTCGCGATGGGAGGCAGTTTTTCGTGTTTTTCTCCCCTCCTATGTGTGCCACACATTTTTGACCTACACCATCGTGTTCCTCGCGGAATTTACTATCTAGTCATCTATAAATCATCACTTTGGCCGCAGCAAACCAAAATTATCCCAGTTCCCTGATTTGACTGGACTCTTAAATGGCAACTATTGTAATAATTATTCTTTCGAATAAATGTATGTATATCTAATCAAAGTAAATATTTGACCTTCATCATGACTCTTATATGTTTCTAATATATACTATATATTGTCGACAATGATTCTACACCACTTCTTCTACCCTAGTCTGTTCATAGCTCGTTTTCAGTTATTTTAGCATCCCTGCAAAAGGAACCGTATAACGACTTTGATAACTCTATATCTACTTTCGCCGTTATAAGTCGTTTTAAACAGCGAGTAATTGAAATAAATAATTGAAAAATGTCAATATTTGTTGTGTTTGAGCAAAATAAGGACTAAATTATATTCTCGATAACTCTATATCAACTTTCGCTACTTTAATTTGTTTGTATGAGCTAGTTATTGTAATAAGTCATCGGGAAACTCCAATATTCTCTTAATTTGAGTTTTTCCTTACTAATGAATTTAGAACGATAATAAAGAATAGTCCGATGCAACCTTCTAACAGAACCATTTAAATGAGGATAAAAAGGTGTAGTTCTTGTCTTCTTAATACCGATAAGACTTATGACCTCCTTGTAGATTACAGATTCGAGATCTCGACCCTGATCAAAATGAATTTCAATAGAAACACCATATCTACAAAATAACTGAGTTCCTGAAGCCTCAGCAGTAAGTAAGTGGAAGTTAAAGCCTGATGATTACGAAGAGGAAATTCTTCTGGCTATCTAGTAAAATAATCAGTAACAACTGAATGGAATTTATTCCTAGAAAAAACTTTTGTAAGAGGACCAAGAATGTCAATCGCAACTCTCTCAAATAGAGAGCCAACATTACAAATTTGGAGAGAACTATATGATCTCTTCTAAGGTCCCTTATAGGAAAACAAACTTTACACTTTTTACACCAAATATCAGCATCTTGTTTCAGAGTAGACCAGAAGAATTTTTGACGAATCTTAGCCATAGTCTTCTTCGAACCAAAATGTCCACCAGAAGGTGATTATGAACCTCATTGATTCTAGAAATAATAATTTTTGACACAATCTTATTTATACTAAAATGTCCACTAGAAGGAGAATTAGAAGCCTCAGAAATGATCTTATGAACCATGACTCGAGGAACAACAACCTGAAAAATAATATAAGAAAGATTAGTAGCGTCCCATCGTTTAACTAAAACTCCATTTTTCAATTCTAAAGACTTTCAATGAAGTAAATAGAGTTCAAGAGTCGAATCTAAATTAAAAACATTACTAAATTTAGGGATTTTATTTTTCTTTTTGAATTTAATTTTTAGTTCAAAATTCAATTATCATTCTGAAACTCAACTCAATCGAAATTATCATTAATTTCACAGATGGTACGGAAAATATATTTATCAAAAAAACATTCTTCATCAGCATGCATTTTCAAACATTTCTTACATTCCCGATTATTTAAAGTCTTACTAAAGTAGCAATAATATTCCTTTATAAACAGTCTCAACATTTATATTAACTGATATCTTTGGAGATAACACAGCACCAATGCCAACATTTGAAGCATTAGTATCTAGAATTAAGGAATAATTCTGATCAGAATAACCCAAAATTGGAGTACAAGTCAAAATTTGTTTCAATTTTCAAAACGTTTAGAAAGCTCGATCATCCTAAATGAAATCTTTCTTATCCTGACTAATAAGATATGGAGGTTTCGCAATAGAAGCAAAATCTTCGACAAATTTCCTATAATAAGAACAAGAAAACTTCTACGTTTAGTTTTTCACCAACAGGCCAATTAATAATCGCAGAAATTTTATCTAGAGAACTTTTTAGTCCTTTACCAGAAACTAAATGTCCATGGAAAATCACTTCTTTTTGGTAATAGGTACATTTCTTGAAATCTATCCTGAGAGAAGCTTGTAAAAGTCTTTTATAAAGATTTTGAAGATGAATAAAATGTTTATTTAGACTTTTACTGGAAATAATAATATTATTGAACTAAACTGAACAAATTTCACTGAAAATACCTTCTAAAACTATGTTTATAAGTTTAACAAAAGTAATAAAAGCATTACACAAACTAAGTCAACAGAATTTATAATATACAATTTTATGTTGTTAAATTTTGCACTTTCCTCAAACGAAAGCCCTTTTCGCACAAATATGTAGTTCTCCAAAACGAAATTTATCTATTGACATCCAAAAATTTTAGAGATCTTCCGGAAAAATCTTAAACAAATTCTGAAATAAACTAGTTCATTCAAAAAAAACCTCATTTTATCGATTGAAACAACTTTATTACTTTCTAAGAATTTTTTATCAAGACGATCTTTGAAATCATTAAATAAACTGGACTTGATTAGAAAATCTAATCGCAGAATACATTCTTCTTTAATTTCAGCAAAAACAACCTCCCAATTAACCTAAATATTAGAAATCTTCGTTTCTAGAGTCTCGACAAAATCAAAATCAAATTCAACACCTGAAACCGTTAAAAAAGTATAAGAATTAGAAAAATATTCGAAACAATTACCATCCCTTTGAACATAAAAGAATCAACAACCCTAATATCAACATCAGTATCAGCTGTCATAACACATAATTTTTTTTTCTACCATTCCCTGGTTTCGCAAAAGCTAAGGAACTATTATAAACTGAAGAAATTAAGACCGATTAGACTAAATTATGAATTTCTAAATTATTTTCATTATTATCATTATTATCTTGCGATTCGTCAAATGTATCTGGCCCGGGATCCCAGGGCTCCGATCCACCTGGGGCCTGACCAGACGGCATTATCGTGCAGGCACCTGACTTCCTCAGGTTTGAGGGTGAGCCGGGGCTGCAGCCGTTCAGTCATTATTTACAGTCGTCTCAGGATTCGAAGAGAACCAAGGATGACCGCTTTCTGCATACGAGCCGCGAGAATCTCAGCCTGACTATGTATTCGTGATAGACATTTCTTATGCCCTCCATGAGCTCTCTCTAGCGTTCCTGTTTACTCTCTTCATTCGCACGTATATTTGTCTCGGCCAGGGCTGAGAACTCAATGTAATATATGTGCTTGGTGGTATAGTCGAAAAGAGTAATATCCGGCTTATTGTGTTCAATGCGTTGAGGCGTAAAGAGCGGGTAATTCCAAAGAATTTTTGCTCTCCCGTTCTCAACGACTGACTCAATTTTACCGGGCACATAGGGCAGCACTGGTGTCTCGTCTATTCCATAAAAGTGCCGAAGATGGTAATACAGCACTCTTGAGGCGGCGTTGTGCCGGTAAATGTAGGCGGAGCGCGCTAATATCGGACAAGCCGATAAGACATGAAGTAACGTCTCATCTACATCACCGTGGCAAACTCGGCATCTTGTGTCTTCGAGTTGCTTGTGCATACGATCACGCCGATAGGCGAGGGTGAAAAATATACCATCTTGGCAGGCCATAATAAATCCTTCGGTCTTAGAGAACAAGTCAGATAACTCAAGGTATTGAAAAGTCAGCTTCTGTGAAAAGTCCTGTGTTTCGAGATGCCGGTAGAGCACACCATGTAAGGACTTCGCCACATGTTCGTCAAGCAATTTTAACTGCTCGGTTGTTTTCATATCGACCTTTCGCTGCCCTCTGGTCAATTGCAAAAGCCTGAGACCGTCTGGGTTGCTAGGGTCGAAAACTGAGCCGAGGTTCTGCGCTGCCTGATATGCTGTTCTATATAGGAACGCATCTCTTCCCAATAGTTCAAAGCTGTTTACGAACTTGAGAAGAGGATCAGAGCTCTCATAGATGTCATAAGCAAGTCATGTAGACACGCCGAACTTAGTAGTCCACACCCTCCCAGATCACAGGGAAAGTATAGGCGTTGGACAGAAGATCGCGGGTGATGACTTCGATATAACGTCATTACTTTCCTCGTGATAATGTCCAGATCTTTGAGCTCTTTTCGGAGCTATTTGAGAACTCCGAATGAGTGTAGCAAGACTGGGACAGCGAGCATATTCGTGGCTTTGACTTTGTTAGGGCCTGATAATTCAGAGCCCCATATTCTCTTAAGTCGCCTTGTACTTACTGCGGAGAGTATCTTTGATGACAGACACGTTCTGTAAAGGAGATTGTGCCTGTCCAAAATATCGGTATGACTCTCCAGCATCCAGATGTTTTATGATGCTCCCGTCTGTAAGCTCATTATCACTCCAGTTCGGCAATCTTCCTTCTACTAAGTGGACAACTGTGCACTTGTCCAACCCAAACTCCATGCCGACTGCACTGATATACCCGGAAACAACCTCTAGGGCTCTCTCGGAGTCTTTCAGGCCTTTCCGCGTATACTTTCAAGTCATCCATATAAAATAGATGTGTGACTTGGTGTACGCGGTTGGAGACTCGTCCTACTTCATATCCAGGCGTTCGACGTAGAGTGACAGATAATGGCAGCGGTGAGATGCAAAATAGAAGAGGACTCAGGGTATCTCCCTGGTATACCCCTCTCCTAAACTGCACTGCTCTGGTAGACACTCTTGTTTCACCAGATGTTCCGGTGAAACGTGTCCTTCAGAGCAGCATCAGATGTTCGATGCATCTCACTATTTGTGGGGGTACTGAAAGGCATTTGAGCAAGTAGAGGAGAAGCTCGTGTGATGTTGTATCAAATGCCTTTCTGTAATCCACCCAGGCCATTGACAAGTTGCGCTTGTAGTAGTATGCGTCCATTGTGACGCATCGGTCTACTAGCAAGTTCTCCTTGCAACCTGTCAAGCCACGCTTGCTGTCACGTTGTTCGTTTATCTGTCTTCATACAGGTTCTATTGCAGTCAAAACCCTCTCGTTCAAAATCTTTGTAAACAATTTGTAGAGAGTATTTAGACATGCAATAAGCCTGTAGTTCTTGGGGTTGGACAGATGACCACTTTTGGGGATCAGCTCAGTACGCCCTTCAACGAGCTATCCAGGAATAGGTGTATCTCCTCCTAGATATTCTGAGAAGATCCGAGCCAGATGCTGGTGGGATGACGTCAATTTCTTCCACCAGAAGGTGGGGATTGCATCTGGCCCAGGGGCAGCCCAGTTCTTCGTGCCCCTTAGAGCATTCCTGATGTCTTCAATGCTGACTCGTTGAAACTCTTCAGGAATTCGTAATAGATGTTCGTTACAGATTTTTCGGGAAAGTTGAAGGACTGGAGTATCTAGCGCACTAGCGCGACCATATATTTCGGTCCAGTAGATTTTAACTCTTTCTGCACTCGGAGGCTCATAAGTGACAGATGCTTGCGGCTTAAGAAAGCGCGAAGGGTCAGATTGAAACAATCTGTTGTCCCTTCGTCGCTTGTACCGCTTTGCTAATGACTTTTTAACAGCCATTAGCGATCTCATTTTGGCTGTGTACCTCTCCTTTAGGAACAGTAACACGGCCGTATTCAAAGTGTGATGTTCACGTCCAATACTCGCCACGATACGCCGAATTCTTGGCGTATAACGCCTGTGAGTGTTTAAGTGATCCATCACACTCAGAATACGAGATGCACCCTGTCGAGCCTTCTTTATCTCGGTTGCAATCTGTTCGATGCGACTTTTCAGGCTCAACACAGGATTGAGAGGTGTTCGTCTGCCCTGAATCAACCCTCGAGCTACATCATAGACTGCATTGTTGAGTGCAAAAAAGTCTACAGCATCTGGTAACCGGTGATCGAGATCTTGGTGATTTTCCGGAGAGAATTTCCCTCTCTGATAATAAAGTCCTGTTGGTTGGCTCCCCTCAGGGGGAGGAGATGGAGGTTCTGCAGTGAGGGAAGGGTGAAACGGGAGTATGCTCCACCTCGGTGTGGCTGTCTCGGTTGTCAGTGAGACTTTGTCCTCAGTCTCTAAAGTGTCTGATATTGAAGAGTCAGAGTATGACTCTTCTATTCGCCGTCGAGACTGAGTATACCGCACCTGCAATGCAAGCGCCGCCTGCGTTAGATGTTGTTACTCTGGGTACATTTCGCACCACAGAGTATGCAGGCGCCTGGCATAGCCTGATGTCTGTGGCTCGCATCTTTCCCAACACTGCATCAAATCCCGTCTCAGCTTCTCTGTCCACCTGAGACGCTGTAGGCGTGGTCCGTGGTCTAAATCCATATTGGAACGTATCATAAGGCCCCTCCCAACTGTTCCATGGCCCTCATCCGAAGAGGGCCGGTGCAGGTCTATTGATAGGAACCTGTTGAAATCCTTTGCAGGGGTGGTTAGCCCACTGTAAAGATGGTGATGTTTAACGAAACCAAGATGGATAGTTTCGTTCCTTACGCCCAGAAAGCCATCACCAGTGAGGAGGGAAAAAAATTATTACTATTATCATTATTATTATTGTTAACTTCCCAGTGGGAAGTAATAGTAACGCGTCCGATTTTGCGAATCGCTAATTTTGACATATCTCCACGTTTTAAGGTCCCCAGAGTTGAATACGATAGATTTTACGTGGACGTCTGTTTGTGTGTATGTACGTATGTTCGTACGTGCGTTCGAAATTATTTTTCGCCTCGATTATCTCGAGAACAAAAAATAATATCGACGCGTAATTACGTGACTTAGAACTGATTAGATTTTCAGCAAAATCGGTCCAGCCATTTTTTTGGCAGAATCGAAAAACTGGAAAAAAGATAATTACTTGAATTTTGCAATTTATAAATTATACCATTTTCTAGACAAAATTCCAAGATCATTGCAGAAATATGAATATTAAATGATTGGAATACTTATATGGATATATGATGACAATATTTCATCGAAAAAAAAAAATTTAAAAAACAATATCAGCAATGAATGAATTTTAAACTCGTGTCAGGATTGAGAAAACAGCATTAAAGACGCTATAATAGTTCATAATAATTGTCAATAATATGGAATTGTGTTCATAACAATTGAACATTGTTACTAACAAGTGATTATTGATCATAGTAATATTTAAATAACAAGTTTTAAATTGTTATAAACAATAAAAATAGGGACCCTTTCTATATATATGAGTACATTTAACGCATAATTTTTCCGTTTACTAAAAAAATGTTACCAACCGTATGCCATGAATGAAAACATACTTTTTCCGTGTATAACAATGAAAATTGTTGTAAATAATAAAAAAAAGGATCTATGAGGTACATTCGAATTCTTCTAACGCACAATTTTTTCTTTTACTGAAATAAAGTAACTAACCATATCAAATAAATAAAAACAGACTCATTTCGTTTATAACAATTCCATTTGTTATAAAATATGGAAACGGGTTCTATTCAAATTGTTTTTTTATTTTTTCCACTCGGAAGTTAGTCGTGTGGACCTTTCGAGTCGCACCCAGACCACTGATATTTATTTTTTTTATTAAATCTTGACCTTCCTCCGAATTAATCTGAACTCGATTTAGTCTTTTTTTCAAACGATTCAATTTTATCCCGAAAGTTCCGAGTCCTCCATTAGTTCCGTTCTTCTTCCAGCTTGAGTTTGTGTCTGAATTGAATTCTTTGGAGTTATTTTTTTTTTATATTCTTTATAATTCACTAACAAAAATATTCACGGAACGCAAAACGAACCACTTTATGACACCAATGTAGAACAAGACCCATTAACAACTCTGGAAAATCAATAAATAAATTTAAATGTTTATCAAAGATTAACAGCAATTGACAAGAAAGCAAGAAAGAATCCGTGCGGGTAACTCAAGTCTCAGTCAAAAACTAGAGATAAACAAACTCTTTCTTCGTTTCTATAAACAATCTTATCGTCGTTCACTAACAAACTATTGATAGTCCAATGGTCATGATATGGCTACATACAAATGTTTTACATTATTTTAAATTGTCACAAGACGAGTGAAATCTTTTATTGAAAAAGAAATGGGCTCGGCAACATGCCACTCTGCCCTCTGTAGGCACATTAAAGTATTACATGATATGAGATACGAAATGCGCACAATTTAAAACAAGCACATCCAGACAAACTTAAAGTATAAGTTACATCGTTTACTCTCAAGTATGTAAAAATATAACTTTAAATATAAGAAAATTTTTTTTTTTTTCTAACTTAAGTATAAAAATAGAAATTTCTTTTGTCAAGTAAAACAATCTTTGAAGAACAATATCAATAAATATATAACAAAGTACATTTTAGATAAATTTCGATATTCTATTAATAAATCTTCTTAATTCTATAATAACATTATAGTTACAGTCAAAAACGAGAGATTTAATGATGTGAGGAGGGAACACCCTCAAAAACCTTAGAGCTCTGAGCAACCTCTCTCTTTTATCACTATAAAGAGGGCATTGCCAAAATACATGCTCATCACTTTCTTCGTTTGCACCACAGTCACATTTTGGTGATCTAACTAATTTTATAATGAACAGACTGTCATTAAGAGAAGTATGCCCAGATCTCAGCTGGTTTATGGTAACAATAGTCCTCCTATTAAGTTTTAATCCATCGAACCAACAACGAGATGAATCAGAAGAGTATGGAAAGAAAGATCTCCCCTTACCCTCCTCTATAAACTTTTAAAAGTACCATTTTAACGAATCTTCTCTCATATTGGCCCTCCAGGCTGTTTTAAAATCATTTACCGGAAGTAAGACCTGTGAGTCTTTACCATTATTTATTGAGTCCTTCGCAGCTAAGTCAATTCTTTCATTGTGGTCCAGGCCGACATGGGCTGGCACCCACTACAGTTTTATAGATTTTCCCTCTATGCTAAGCCTAAATAACAAGTTTCTTATGTGCATGATGAGGTAAGAACCTTTAACCAGTTTCGGTTTAGAGGAGAGAGCCTCCGAAACACTTCTTGAATCAGAGAAAATACAAAACTTAGTATAAGATAAATCGGAGATCAAAGTTATTGTTTCAACCAGAGCTAAAGCTTCGGCAGTGAATACAGAAGCAAGAGAAGTAGTACGCCACTTGAAAACGTGATTATCGTTACCTCTTAGAGCCGCGAAACCGACGAAATATTTGCCCGGCATCTTGGACCCATCCGTAAAATACCATTCACAATCTACAAGGATATCTCCAAACAACACATGAAATATCCTATTTTTATCCTTGGAGGCTTTAATCAATCGACCTCCTCCAAACGAAACTACGGGTAAAGCGAAAAATGACTCAAATTCAACATTGTAGCAAAGAGGAATTTCACAGCTTTGAAGCAGGTGTTTAAATCTTTCCAAATACTGGAAACCCTCAATAAGAATAGGTTTGATTTCAGAGTGAAGGTTAGTAGGACATTCCCAAGCAATGGAGAGTTCTTCAAGAATAGAAATCAAAGTATGGTTATCACATGTGAAGACTTTAGATATAAAATTCAAACCAAGATACTCAAATCTGAGTTCAAGGGGAGGCTCCTTGGCTTCAGCAACGATGACATTGATGGGAGTTGAGGTTCTATAGCCTAAAGCTAGCCTCAAGGCTTTATACTGAATTCTGTCCAGCTTTTTTTTATAACTATCAGGTACATTATGAAATAAGAAGGCACCATATTCAATTTTCGAGCGAATTAAAGCCTTATATAGCCTCAGCAAAACAGTAGGATCTGCACCCCACCATGTGCGCCTTAAGAAACTCATTATTGCTAAGGGATTCTGACACTTAGCCCAAACAGTATTAATTTGAGGAATCCAGCTGAAAGTTTCTTCTAGGATCATTCCTAGAAATTTAACTGACTTAGTAGAGTAAATAAGTCGATTCTCAACTAGAATAGACCAGCTACCTTGGTTCCTTTTTCTATTAAAGACCACTAAGTTACTTTTTTCTGGTGAGATTTCAAGGCCACATTTATTTAGAAAAGCATTGCAGCTATTAATCGAGACTTCCAGAGCAGTTAATGCGTGCTCAATAGAGCTGTTTCTTACAAAAAGACAAGTATCATCAGAATATTGTAAGGTAGTAGAAGGAGAGTTCTCATTCTTACCAAGATTATTCACATATAAAGCAAAGAGTAGAGGGCTTAGAATACTTCCCTGTGGTAGTCTCCGGAAACAACAGGCAGATTCGGAGATATTCTCGAATTTAAACTCTAGAATCCTAGAGGAGACCAGGTTATAAATAAAACGCAAGGTCAATGGTGGAACTCCAAGATTGATAAGTTTAGTGATCAAAATATCTGCAAGAACATTGTCAAAAGCACCTTTGATATCAATAAAAGCAGCAGCAGGTGAGAATCGACAGATTGTCGAGACACGATTTAGAACGCCTAAATCCAAATTGAGAAGAAGGGAGCAGACCTTTAGACTCAAGCCACCACATTAATCGATTGTTTATCATTCGCTCAAAGGTTTTAAGAACGCAGGATGCCAAGGAGATTGGTCGCACCCCATTACCACCGCTTTTAGGAATGAAGAAAACTCTATATTTCCTCCATTCCGCAGAAAAGTTACCCGAGCTGAATATATGATTATATAATGAAAGAAGTTCTTGTTTGGCCGTTAATGGAAGTTCCTGAAGAATTTTATAATCAATTAGGTCAAGACCAGGGCTGGACTTGGTCCTTACGAAAGCAAGAGAGTAGTCTGACTCATCGAAAGGGTAAATCAAGAAAACTGTCATCAGTATTGGGAAAAGCAGGCTCTGGGGTAGGAACCCATGGCGGGCAGAGCGAAGAGATAGCCAACTTAACCTTTTCCACGTTGTTAGGATTATACTCATGGGTTTGATTAGATGCTGTCATTCTATTTTGAAAGTACTTGATCTTCCTCCATATATAAGAGGGATTAATAAACCTAGTCAGACCTTCACAGAATTGCCTGAAACTTTCCTGCTTAATTCTTCTGAGTTCGATTTTGACTGTAGCTTCAGCTTTTTTATATAAGAGGAAATTATCATAACTGCTATGCGCCTTGAATTTAAGAAGAGCCGCTTTCCGTAATCTGATCAGTTTGTCACATGTCGCGTTCGACCATACCAAAGCAGGATTGTATCTTTTTTTAACCTTATTTGGCTGAGAACCCCGATTACCAGTCTTTTTTTCGCAAGAAGAGTCTAGGGAAGATTAAATTAAGTTTATAAATGAAGAATAACTTAAGCGGATTGAAGTCATTAGAGCAAGGATCACCCTGGTTCTGTAAGATAGATACCTTATCCTCAACAGATTTAGAAAAGAGTTGCCAGTCAGTATTAACTGTGTAAAGTTTGGTCCTACCTCTAGGTTTTATACGTTTATCAATTCTAACATTCAGAGAAATGGAAATGGGGAAATGGTCACTGCCCCAAGGATCAGAGCTGACCTCCCATGCACTAGTTAGAAGGGATAAGTTATCACAAAAGGACAAGTGAATAGCGGATTATGTTCTATACTGTCTTGAGCAAAAGGTCATCTGCCCCGTATTCAAGAGATCAGCCCTTGAGGATTCTAAAGCATCTACAATATGATTTCCTGCAGCACAGCAAGAACTACTTCCTCAGTAACTGTGGTGGGCGTTAAAGTCACCAACAATGAAAAAGCGGCCCTGAAATTGAGAAAAATAACGACTCCACTCGGAGTCGTTGATTAAACAGCGTGGAGGTCTATAACAAGATATGATACATATAGTATTCTTATCTTTGGTGAATAATTTAACAGCAAATATTTCAAGTTTGTTATTGCAATTATATAGATTATTAATTACCTGATATTTAACACTATTTCTAATTAGAATGGCAACACCACCTTCTCTCCGATCACCCCTGTCATGTCTGACAACGTCAAACCCAGACAGATAAAGCTCATCCTGAGGTGTGAGCCATGTCTCAGATAAAGCTAAGATATCGTAATCAACAGATCTGTGAGAAAGTTCGCTCAACTTTTTCTTTATGCTTTGGCAATTCCATTGTAATATTTTAATTGCGTGATCCATGATTGATAGAAGAGAGTTGACCAGTATTAGTACCCGAAGTTGTAGCAGCTAAATCCAGGTTAGGGTTTCCACTTGCAGAGAGTGAAGAGTTTGAAGTATTAAATGGTAAATCGTATGTTGTTTTAATGGCAATATGAGTATTTATAGTTTTCATGATCCTAGAGATTAACAAATCCACATCAGAATCTTTATAAATCACATCTAAAAATTTTTCCAGCTTTTGCAGACGAGTGTTGTCCAGTTCAGAATCACCTTTTAGAAGTATCTGTCCTGATTTTAGGTTAAACATTTCTTTGACACTATTGATACCATGAGTACTAGGGCTGACCTTGGTTTTGCCGACTATATCAGAGTATTTGTTATTTAATTTAGAAGGTAGACTAGGGAAATCATGAGAGATCCCACTAGGATTCTCGATGGAGGAAGTAGAAATATTATCTAGTTTCTTAGATGCAGCAACAAACGATAAATTATCAATTGCCATAATTTTATTAATATCCCCGAGTCTAATGATTTCTGGACAATCACGATGAAAGGACTTATGATTGCCCTTACAGTTAATACATTTGGATATAGCTCGACAGTCATCATCATGTCTATTGTCACCACAGTTCAGGCACCGTCCAATACTGTTACAAAATTTACTTATGTTGCCTAATTTACCACATTTGTAGCATTGTCTAATTGGACGAACATAAGGGTCAATGGAAATTCTTGTTTTCCAGAGATAGACGTAATTAGGTAAGTCTTTGGTCCGTAGGGTGACACGAACGGATTGAGTATCAACCCATTCTACTTCATCATTAATTGTGGATTTTTTCTTTAGTCTTGAAACGTCAGTAGCATAAGCTTTGGGATTCTGATTATTTAATTCAGTTGGAAGTTCCTCATCATTAATGTCAGTAGGAATATTCCTGAGAACAGCCAAACGGTGGATTAAATTCCAACGTACAAAAGTCTTAAGACCTCTATTGTTGAGATGAGGGTTTACTAGAACCGTGTTTGCGTTATCCTTGGAGAAAAAGGTAGCTTCGAATACTTTATTCGAAAGTTTTTCTAATTTGTCAAATTTGATGGATACTGCAGTAAGTTGCCTCGCAACTTCAAGAGGTAGAAGCGGTTTGAGCTTAGGGTCCTCATTTAACCTTCTGATGTGAACAATGAACGGGCCTTGATCAGTCGTTTCGTATTTAAATGACACTTTACTGTTTTCAGTGTGGAGAGCAGTACTGGGTACGCTCCTGTCATTATCTGTCATTCCTCCTTTACTTTTATTCATAACCATACTTATATCATTTCTATCATTGCAATTTTTGGTATTAACATTAGCATCGTTACTAATAGGAAATCTCATAGCAGGACTAGAACTGCGACTTCTAATGCTTCCTACCTTTCTTTTCTTCTGTTTTGATTTAGGTTTCTTGATAACTTTTTCGAAGTTCTTAGTGTTGTTACTAAAAGTTTCTTGGGCTGGGCTTGAGCATAACTCAGAATTTTGCATTTCAATGTCTAATACTTTGTCATTGTTAAAGGAAGCACTTGAGATATCATTTTCTTCATCATCCGTATCAGTACCCATTATAACCTCAACTTCTGCCGCAAGGCAGGAGTGAGGTTAGAAAGAAAAAGTTATTTATGCAACAAGAAAATGGTATAAATTGATTACAAGAGAGCAGAAAAAAACTCGGTGAAAATATAAACACACTTTTCTCAAGTAATTACCGAGTAAAAAGTTGAAGATTAACAAAATTCAAGTGATAATGAAATCAACAACCTTAAGATCCAATACTATTCCGAGTGGAATCATTGTCCATTTCGGAAAAGTGGCGCCATCCATGCCGGTCGAGACAAAATCTCAAGACAGCAAACTCATGTCGCTTTCTCGAAGAGAAAAACATTCACAGTTCCAGCAACAACGCCACCTACTCAGCAACTACGCCATCTATTCGATGCGGCGATACGACATCTATGACTAACACACCAGAGGCCTGTTTTACTAGCCGAGGTCGATTGACGGTCAACTTCCAACAACATCCCGCAGAGCAGCGCTTCAGTCAAACGAAGGGGGCGGAGTCAACGCATGGTGGGGCATTCCGCCAAAACGAGACTCAATACCTCGACGCACGACGCAGGAGCAGTCAGTTTTTGGTCAGCAGTCAGTGCTGATTATTCAGCTAGTTAGCGGAGAGCCAGCCAGCAGTCAATCGCACACGCAGTTAGTCGTGTAGTAACGCCATAATCCGGTTAATAAAGTACATTGTTCTCGAGAACAGTGAATCGTGTCACGCGCTCAGTTCCGATCGCCGAAAGCATCGCAGCTAGATCCAGGTGGACGAGTTGGACGGACATACAGGTCGAGACGCCAGGCAGTCTCCCGCACAACCTCCTTCACCGAGAGAGTTGCAGAACACGTTGCAGCCGCTTAGAACCAGAGAGAATCAGTCGAAGGACACCCAAGGGCACCATCAGCCGAAGGCATATTAATTATTATAATCTCAATTAGACTCTTAAGTTATATATTCTGTAATTCATGCGAAAAGCAGGTCCGCTTCAGGTCGCGGGTTGGTAGAATCCTGCGTACAGGTGTATAAAGCGTTAAATAAACATATTGTTCATATTACCTCACGTGGAAGACAATTCCCAAGGGATAACATCCTCCTGCCCATTTTGCATGCATACTCGCAGGTATTAACCGACGGCTAAGGAATACTGGAAACAACGTACACCATTTGCATTAACATCGCGTGCCGACGGATCGGTATTACGCTGACGCTGCGTGGGTTTCATCATCGCTTTGCAATTTTATTATCTCGATTAATTAAATCTATTCAATTCGATTAATATCGATTAATTATTAAGTCAATCAAAATCATTTTTGTCTTTCTTCTCGCTCATTGTTGTGTCTCCTCAATCACACCGTCTCTACCACCGAGGGAGAACGAGGTAGGTGAGAACACGCATCACTATACACACTATTACACGATGAAAAATATCTATCCAAAAATATAATTGACTTCTTTCTCCGTCCAGACCCTGGAATACCCAAGCTATTCCTCATCGAAATTCGAAAATGAACTATCCCTATTCCCCAGAGATCCTACCTAACTTCTACAATACCTAGAAACCCCCTTATTCACTGTATAAGCATTCTAACTATATATTGTCTCCCTCCGATCATCCCCTTTGTCTTCTTCCCAACATACCTATCTGTCTTTCTCCTGGCGCAGAAATAAACCACTTCGCCGGTGCCATCTCAAAATATGGTTCTCACGCTCAATAGTTTTCGACAGCTTTTTGTATTGCCTATTTAAAGTTTATCCTTCAAATTTATGGATTGCTCCTGTCACTTTTGTAGAGCTTATAACATAGTTTAACGAAATTTCCGCGGCGAGATTTGTTTGGTCTTTTTAAATGATATTATTATCTTCAGTAAGAGTCTTGATAGAATTGGATTAACTTCTAAAATGATGGTAGTATTTTAAATCTAAAAATTTAATTCAAAGAAAACAATAAAATCCCTAGATTAAGTGATGTTTTTTATTTAGATTCGACTCTTTAACTTTATTCACTTTATTGGGATTCTTTAGAATTAAAAAATGGAGTTTCAGTTAAACGATCAGAAGCTCCAAATTGGTCTTATATTATTTTTCAGGTTGTTGTTCCTCGAGCTAAAGTCCATAAAATTATTTTAAAGGATCATCATTCTCCTTTCAGTGGGCATTTTAGTATAAATAAAACTATTGCTGAAATTCGTCACAAATTTTTTCAGTTTGCTCTTAAACAAGATGTTGATATTTAGTGTGAGAAGTATAAAGTTTATTTTGCTAAAAATAGGGTCCTCGTAAGAGATCATGAGGTCCTCTTTAATTTATGATGTTGGCTTTCCTTTTGAAAGAGGTGTGATTGATATTTTTGGTTCTCTTACAAAAACATCTTCTGAAAAACAACCAAAATACCTTTCGGTTGTTATAGATTATTCTTTCAGATGGCCTAAAGCAATTCTTCTACCTTACCATCAGGCTTCTACTAATGCTTAAGCTTTAGTTTGTCAAATATCTTGTAGATATGGTGTAGATATGGTTTTAAATGCTACAAACAAGAAAGAAAAGTTTTTGATATCAAAAACATTTAAATAGTGATACATTTTATAATTTATGACCGTAAATGATAATAAATGTGATTTATAGTAATGTCATTGGATATAAGTTTCAGATTGCTTACAAGTATTTAGAAAAAGTCGAAAGAAATTAGAGGTCACGAAAATCAATTTATTTTTAAATAAAAGCTCTCAGTCATTTCAATTTAAAACACAAATCCATCTAGCGAAATTACTTTGAATGGAAAGTGCCAGGAAACTGCCAGGTATTCAATATTCAAATCGATCTATCAATAATAAATCCTGTAGTACAGAAACGAGTTGCCCATGTCGTATTCCTTTAGGACTTTCATAGCTTATGAGCGATGATTGGTTAGACAATTCATTAGAGGCTGTAAACGAGCAGACATAACTAATATGAATAAAAATATATCAAAAACAGAGCACTCTAAGTTAAAAATAGCAGAAAAACCAGCAACTTGCTCTCTCATCACTTACGTTCACATTATGAACATGTTGATTAGCCAGAAAAAGACGCCTTCAGCTCAACTAGTAACAATAGTAATTGTTTACACATTGATATAGAACGAAATTCTAAAAATGATCTGCACAATAAGCAAACTGATCAGAGTTAAGATGAAAGTTCTATTATAGTAAGTTGTTCTGATAGTCGCCAAAACCTCAACACCTAGAATAATCCTACTGCCTAAAAACATACGTAAAATATATTATAATTCTAAACGTATCAGCTCTGTTATTAAACAAAATGTAAATGATTTTTGCAAAACCAGTTATAAATCACAAAATTTAAATATTAATGATCTCGTCATGAACAATTGGAATACAACTAGCTATGATCAACATGATACAGGACAAAGTTGAATTGAGACGAATATTTCTTGATGCGCATGAAAGAGCATATTTATTATAATCCAAACGGTCAATTTTCACGATACTACTGTTATTGAAATTCATTCAACAAATGTTCATTGATAACAGTAGACGATATTAACCTTTTCCGTACACGAAATCTCCAATTGCAGCAATCTCAACCAAAAAATAATGGGAAACCTCATAGATTACCTCCGAAAAAATATTTTCATCTGTAACGTAATAAAATAATAACAACTAAGTTTGCTAGACATGTAGAACAATACCACGAGGTAGAAGATGGTGTCAAGAAATTGCTTCGCTTCCATTAAAAGCGAAAATCGTTTACAGGTGATAGCTAAGATTCACAATAAAGTCACATTCAAAACTAATACACGTAACAAAAACAATACCGATGTGCTACTTAAAAGTAGACGATGTCAACCGAAGTATAATTAGTCAACCAAGTTCATGATGACGTTTCATGTTCCTATTCTCAACAAACTTTCGAAATCACTTGAATCTAACAGATATTGACGTTTTCTATTTATTTAGTACAATTACCGGTTGTTACACACAAATTGAAGTGCTAAAAGTGGATATTAGAATCCTTATCTGGTCTATATTTTCAAAATTTGGCTGAAAACACTGAAATCAAGCTAATAACAAAGTAGAGTAGCAGAACCTGATATAGAGTCACATAAGACTTCATCTAGTCTATATCAATACAATTCCCCTAGAAACGAATCCAACAAATATTTGGGGTTTTTTTTAATAATTTCCTCCAAAAAACGGTTGTTAAAAACAATTAGTTAAGCAAAAGTATCTATAGAGTCATTAGACACTTTATTTGGTCCATGTCAAAGAAATTTTGCTGAAAGCACTTAAATCTAACCCACATTAAAGCTTTTCGAACACTCGTTGCATTCACAGTCTGTCATAAACAAATACGCGTAGGAAGACCAGATATATAGTGTTATGCCGTGGATAAATTCCAGGATTTCAGTCAATTTAAATACACAAAAATTTATTTTAAGTGATCACAAATTTTTTGTCACTTTTAATATAAATTACACTTAAATGTTTAGCACTAAAATTATAGTTAACAACAGTACAGTTAATTAATCACTTCGATTTATTACTGAATATTCTAAACTTATTGACAATATTCTGATTCTTATTCTTCACATGAATCGAGAAAACTTTATTTATTTCTGTTTCTACTTCAATGATTTTTGTTTCCTGTCGACTGACTGAATAACAAAAATGAAAAAATATCAAAATACAAAAGTAGTGCTACTAATGTGTTACTGCGCTTGAGAAAAATAAGTAAGAGAGTTGCCATGAGTCTCGAGACACAGGCGTAATAATATTACAGTCAGCAAAAATTAAATACACGTAAGGTGTGAGGTAGTCACGGCGTAACACCCCCACCCTTAGATTGGAAAATCTTCCAAAAAGAAAAAGATTTTCAAAACAAAAAAGTGTTAAGTTGAGTCTTCAAATTCTGATATGCGTAATTTTGATTTAGTTAGTTTTCTTCTCTGATTTGAATGATGGTTTTGTTTACTATTTTCTGAAATGCTATTTAAATCTAAAGAAATAGAATTTGCGTAACATATTGTCCTCATTGGAATTTCGTTGGAATAATTTTCGTCGTTATTGAGTTGAGTTTTAGGAGGCGAAACACAATAGTTGATTAACTTATTGTATAGTGAAAAGAACTTATTTACTATGAATTTAATCAATTGAAAGATTCTTAATTTGTAAGCTAAATATAGTATAACTAACACACTTAAAGCGTACATAGCATAAGTTAGCCAAAACATTATTTTTTCATAAGTGGTTTTTGTTCGTTCATGGTTACCTATTGCAATTGCGTCTCTTTTAATTTCATTTAATTTAGTTCCGTATTTAGTTAAATCCTCAATTTTTACATGAGGTGTCTCTATTGAATAACTTTTGGATAAACTGAGGTTCATAATTAAATTATTGATCATTTGGAAATTTCGGTTAAAGTTATAATTAATGAATGGTATAAAAGTTCGATTATTGTCGTAATTCGTACTTTTGTAAGAATTTAGTATGACACTATTAGAGACAACACTACATCCAGGTGCGATACACAATATTTTTTTTCCGTTTATAATTTTATCTGTTACCTTATTATTGCAAAAAATTTTAATGGTCTCAGGTTTAGGGGCCGAATATAACCATTTGTCATTACTTTTAAATTGTATCCAAATAGAAGTTTTTACACTAATCAGTTTAATATCACAATCATTTTCGCTTAGATTTACAGGTTCGTTCACAATTTTGCTCATACATGTGTCTTGTTTTTGAATAAAGTATTTTGGGTATATCGTTTTACAGAAATAGAGTGATTTGTGGGTTTTACAAGTTTCTAAAAAATATTTATCGCTAGGGGTATATAATAGTCTTTCATTATTAGTAATTATATAATCGTTTGGATTTGATATATAAGCTAATAGATTACTTCTTATTAATTTAGGAGCAGGAATTGCTCTGTATGCTTTATAATTTCCTATTTCTAAAATCGGTATTTTGATTACATAAACAAATCTATATTATATTACACTTATTGATACGTCACTTATTTTTCAATATTCAAAATAGTTGCCTTGATGAAGAGCAATTGGCATTTCGTTTGCTCCCCTTTCGTCTCTTATCAATTTTATTGAACTCATAAGTAAATCTGGTGTTAATAATTGGGAATTTATTTGACCAATTTTTGCAAAAATAATATATTGAACTATCATATTCACATTTCTAATAAACTCAATTAGGGCTAACTCAATTTCTAAGCAAATATCTGTGATTACAGTATCTTTTTGAATGATATTTTCAGTCTCTAAGATTTTTTGAATGTTCTTATCAATACTTTGAAAATTAGAATTTATTTCATTAAACTTTTCACTATATTCTCTAAAGAGGCTTTCAGTTTTATGAATAGTTAATTGCAATATGTATGTTTGATTTCGAAATAATTCGCTTATTCTTTTATTATCCCTATGAATAGCATCAATTTCATTATTGTAATAAGTTGCGTCATCTGAACTCATAGTTCCGAATAAAATTTTGGAAAGTTGACCGACAAAATTGAATAGACCTCTCTTTTCTCTAACTAGATTTGGAACTCCTATAGCAGAAAACAGTTTATACTTATCTTGTCTAAATGTCTCAAATTGATTACGTATTTTCTTTATCAGATTCGCTTCAGTACAATTTTCGTTACAAAACGTGTTGACCATGTTGAGTCCTTCATGATTTCGGATTCCTGGAATGTTAATTCATCCAAGTTGATATATGAGACTACGTTGTAGGTCTCGTGGAAGAATCTTACGTCCCCCAAATACTCCATGTAGATATTTGGTAATACAGGAAAACCTGTTTCTCTGTAAATTTCTTTGTTACCATCAGAAAATTCAATCAGGAAAATTCTGAAACAAATTTATATTAGCGTATTTCAATCTATTTGCATGAACGATAATTTTTTTATTATTCTTTATTATCTCATAATTGACGTCAGACGTCTTGTCAGATATTTGATATGGCCCTTCCCATGGTAGGTTGAGTGCATGTGTTTTATTGTTAGCTGCACTTTCTTTCCGTAACCAAATCAAATCGCCCGGTTTGAATTCTTGAGGATTACTCATTCTATCATATCTGTCCTTGGATCGTTGTTTACTCTCGGATATCATTTTCTTGCATTCATCTAGATTCTTTGATAACCTGCGTTTTAATTCATTGAGATACTCAGTATATGGTATATTATGACGTTTCTTGACTGATGATACATCTCTTGCGTTCTGACCGAATACTAGTTCACAGGGTGTAAATTTAGTTCCTTCATGTTCTGATGTATTGTAATATAGTGTTGCAAAATGGATTACTTCGTCCCAGTTTTGAGCATTTTCATCACAGAAGTGTCGCAGAAAGTCTTTTAATACCTGATGACTACGTTCGAGGCTTCCGTTGCTTTGAGGGTGGAAACTTGTTGTCGTTATTTGTTTTATTCCCAACAATTTTTCGAAATTCTTCATTAATTCACTTGTAAAGTTTTGTGGTACTCCAAAATAGCTGACCCAATGTTTCAAAAATTCATTAATAACTGTAGCGGCTGTGAAATTTTTTAAGGGTACGGCGACGAGATATTTTGTGAGCTGATCTTGCAAGGTCAAAAGGTATCTATTTTCCCCTGTTGTCGAAGGTAGAGGTCCACAAATATCCATGGCAATTTTCGTATTAAATCTGGTTGGTGTGTCGGTGATCACCATTGGCATTTTTGTTGGATGTCGATTGATTTTATTTCGTTGACATGTTATACAATTTCTTACATAATTATCAACATCTTTCCTTAACGATTCCCAAAAATAGTTCTCTGCAATTCTATAGTAGGTTTTCTTAATTCCTCCATGTCCTCCAGTAAGGCTGTCATGGTTTTCTTTTAATATTTTCGGTATCTCTTCTTCTGTTGGAATCATTCTACGTTTATCATGAAGATAAATTGTGATTTTCGAAATTCTTTTATCCAAATTTTTTCCAAAGCTTTACTCGAAAAGCCACTTAACTGGATACATCCATCGTGATCAACGTGTAGTTCTTCAAGTTCTTCATTAACTGCTATTTGTTTTATTTCTTGAATTTTTTCTTTCAATTCTTCAATTTCTCCTTCTAAATTAATTCTCACAATAATGTGATATTCTTGGTTGTCCTCTTCAGAGTAGACTTCTATGGGTTGTGAATTTTCTCCTTCAATGAACGATACATCCACACTACCCTCAGGTATTGGATCATTCGTCAATATTATTTGTTTTCCTAGCTTCGCTTGTGAGGCTAATTCTGGTCTTTCTAAATCTTCTGTATTATCTTCCTTTTTTTCCTCTACTTTTCTTTCCTTATTTTGTTCTATGTTTACTTCTATTCTTTTTCGTTTCTTATCATGAGTTACTGATTCCTCATTGTCTTCTTTCCTTTTTGTTTGAGTTTCACTCAACTTCTGCCGTTTCCTAACTTGGTTCTCTGATTCTTCTCGTTCTATTTCTTTTCTTTTTACTAGTTGAATTTACATTCTTCTTCTTTCGGTACGCCAGTACCGGGTTTCTTGATAATGCATCTGCATTCGTATTCAAAACACCTTTCTTATAGACAATTTCATAATCATAATCTTCTAGCATGATTCTCCATCTGGCTAATCGTGAATGAAGATCTTTTAGATTCATTAACCTAACCAAAGGCCTATGGTCGGTCATTATTTTGAACTTGCGACCATACAAATATGGGCGAAAGTGTTTTACACACCATACCACTGCTAATAATTCTTTTTCAATAGTTGAATAGCGTTGTTCGGCTGCATTGAGTACCCGACTTGTATGAGACACTGGGTGTTCCTTTCCATTTTTTTCTTGCGATAATATTCCACCTATTGCAACGCCAGATGCGTCAGTAGCTAAGGTGAATTCCTTTGAAAAATCTGGGTATGCAAGGATTGGGCTATTACATAATTCTTCTTTAAGAATTGTAAATGCCTTTTCTTGTTCTACTTCCCATACCCAAGGTGCATTCTTCTTTAGCAATTGTGTCAATCGTTTAGCCTTTTTGCTGTAATCTTTGATAGATTTTCTATAGTAGCGGGAAAGTCCCAAAAATTGTTTGATGTTTTTTATATTATTTGGACGAGGAAATTCTCGAACACTTTTACACTTCTCAGGATTAGGTTTTACACCATCCTTCGTAATGACGTGACCGAAAAACTGTAGTTCAGGTTTTAAATATTCACACTTGTCAGGCTGCAGTTTAGGTTAACATCTCTCATTCTCTGTAGGAAGGTACGTAATTTACTATTGTGTTCTTCCAAGGTTGATCCATATATGATGACATCATCCAAGTAAACAAAGCATACTTTTCCAATTAACCCTCTTAAAGCTTTATCCATTATTCTTTGAAAGTTGAAGGACTGTTTTTCAACCCGAATGGCATTCTGACAAATTCGTAGTGACCTTGAGGAGTACTAAAAGCCGTTTTATGTCGATGTTCTTTTCTCATCGGGATTTGGTGAAACCCGCTTGCTAAATCAAAAGCTGAAAAATAGCGAGCGTCACCAAGCTGGTCGTAAATTTCTTCTATGTTTGGTATAGGATAAGCATCCGCGCGAGTTTTTTCGTTCAATTTTCGATAGTCTACTACAACTCGCCATTTCTGTTTCCCTGAAGCGTCACTTTTCTTGGGGACAATCCACAAAGGTGAGTTATATGGAGAGTCCGTGTCTGTAATTAGTCCTTTTTCTTTCATTTCTTTCACTTGTCTCAAAATTTCTTCAAGTTGTCCAGGTGGATATCGATATTGTTCAACAAAAACCGGTATTTCGTCTGTTGTTTCGAGTGGATGATCTCCTAAATCTTTGCCTGGTAACGGATCTGCTGGCAAACAGTACACATCTTGATATGAATCTATTATTTCCCATATATTTTCTTTAGCTTTCTCGTCCAAAATAAGATTTAGACGTGTATTTTCCTCTAAAAGTTTACTTCTCTCTATTGTGTAATTGTTTGATTCTCTACTCTCAATTTTCAACATTTTTAATTCTGGTATTTTTCTATTAAAAATTATTGTTCTTCGTTTCCCTAATATTATAGCATCTTCTTTCTCAAGAAATGGACGACCAGCAATACCGTCTTCTTCCAGGGGGAACTCGTTAGGAACTACGAGAAAAATGTGTTCAACGTTATTTATTTCAATTTTACATTCCTAAGTACAATTCACAGGCGTAGCATTGATACCCGTTAGCTGCGCCCAGGTTTTCCTGACTTTTTAATTTGATGACGTTGACGGCTGCTCCTGTGTCTGCCAAGAACGAATAGTATCGCTGTCCGAATTGGCTGTTGATTCTGAGCATAAAGGTTGCTCCTGGGTTTCTTGAGTTCCTTGACATTCTGTGTATTTGATGGGATCGGGCACGGTTGGTTGTCGGCGCGACGGAAAATTTGCATTAGTAGGTTTTTTGGGCAGTCTCGAATAAAATGGTCTAAACTGCCACATCCATGACATGGAAATCGCTTTTTTGTTTGCGCCAGATTTTTCTGCGTTTCATTATCGATGCTTTTCGGGTTTCTATTCAAATTTTTGTTAATAGGTTTTTTGTTTTCGTGATTCGAATTTTTATAAACCACGCGCGATATTTCTTCTTTTTTCTCTGTTTCTAATGCTAAATTTTGAGCTTCTCGAATAGTTGTAGGTTTTCCAGCTTTGACAAATAATCTGACACTCGGCTTTAAATCACGAATGTACTGTATCAGTCCTTGTTTTTCATCGTTTGCTAATATAACGGCGCGATCTCTTTTATCATAATCAACATTATTATTCATTGCTCTCTTATTATTAAGATGACATTCAGTGAATCGTTTATTGTAAAGGGTTACTTTTTCTGATCCTTGTTGACATTGGATTCTCTCAAGAATAGCGATTTCGTAAGATTTACACTCGCCAAAATTGTTACGTAAAACTTGATATAGATCATCTGACGATCGAATATCGTGTCCGTCGATAGCTTTCCGTGCGCCCTTAATAATCTTTTTTGAAATGTATTTCTTTGCTCCTCCGGCAAATCATCAATAATAGATTTTATTTCGAAAATAAATGTTTCAACTGCTATGTTATTGCCTTCGAATTCCGTAATTAATTCGAGTTGTTGTTTAAGATTTTTTATATCAGTTGCCGTTGCGACGCTGTCTTGCGTTGTAGATGCGTGATCGACTGTATTGTGATTTGACGTGTGATTGTTAGCCGGTGCATTTATATTTTCTATTATTGCATGTAATGTAGTTAATTGATTCTGTAATGCTTGTACTGAATTTACGAGATCTGTAATTCGAGCTTCCATCGTGTTTTCTGTTACTTGAATTTTTCGATATTCGTTAGAATCGTCCGTATTGAAATAATCGTTATTATTATTTTCTCTGTATTTCGAAAATGCGTTATCCGTCATATGTGTTTCTATATATAAGTAATTGTACTTACAGAAGTGTTGTTATTATCATTTTATCCTTTATCAATCCAAGCATTCAAATTTCGAACTGATTTGAGATACTACCGCTGCCACCAATTTTGTTATGCCGTGGATAAATTCCAGGATTTCAGTCAATTTTAATACACAAAAATTTATTTTAAGTGATCACAAATTTATTGTCACTTTTAATATAAATTACACTTAAATGTTGAGCACTAAAATTATAGTTAACAACAGTACAGTTAATTAATCACTTCTATTTATTACTGAATATTCTAAACTTATTGACAATATTCTGATTCTTATTCTTTACAGGAATCGAGAAAACTTTATTTATTTCTGTTTCTACTTCAATGATTTTTGTTTCCTGTCGACTGACTGAATAACAAAAATGAAAAAATACAAAAGTAGTGCTACTAATGTGTTACTGCGCTTGAGAAAAATAAGTAAGAGAGTTGCCATGAGTCTCGAGACACAGGCGTAATAATATTACAGTCAGCAAAAATTAAATACACGTATGGTGTGAGGTAGTCACGGCGTAACAATAGATACGAGAGACCTTATTAAGTCAATATCGAAGAAATCGTTTTGAAAAAACTTAAATTTCGCTATAGAAGTAGTACAGTGGCAGATGTAGATGTAGACAGATTAGATAGCAGAGAACGATGATAACATAGATAAGAGAATTTATTAAGGGAGCAACGAGGTAAACCACTAATCAGAGCCAGGTTATATTTCCGAAATTGTTGACTGTTTCAAATAAGAATATCGCTTTTTAAATAATGCAAATTCGAAATATATGATAATGGAACATGATTCTTTTATCTTTTATAATTAATGACTTATTTCATCATAAAAATTAGAGAATAAAAATTTGGAGGATTATGAATAACAGTTTGATGTATAAATCGTTATAATAAATATAAATTGAAGTCTAAAATTAAGCCCGCAAGCAATTATAAGATCGTCAATATTAAAGAAAAAGGTTAAATCAAAACATCATTCCATCCTTTAGGATTTATAACTTTTTTAATTATCAAGATTGCTGAAGGAAAATTTGCAGGATAATGAATAAGAGTCAATTGTATAATTACATCCTACCAAAACCGACTTCACCAGATGTCGGTCTAATTTGCGCCAAGGCAACGTCTCGATTTCGATAATATTCTATTCTTAGAATACTTTATCAGCATCTGAATTTTTAAAAAAATTCACAGATATTTCAGGAGAAAAGTATACGGTCATCATCTCTCATATTTTATTCTCGGAATTTTGAAAAAATTGGGCCAAGTGATTAATTATCACAAATAAATATTTTTTTCGGTTAATTGGTGGTACTGCAAAAATCCTTGTCAATTTTTCAAATTTTATCAAACGAATATTTTTGTAAATAAGATGAAAATGATTCTTCAAGAGTCCCTGTTTTTTATTATTAATTGAAAGCAAAAAAAGTCAATTTCATTGAATGAAGGACTTGGCATTCCATGTGATTTCAATTATTTTGGTATTAATGTTGTTATATCTGAGTCACTCAGGACGTAGACTTGGCGCAAATTTTACGGACATCTGGCCAAGTAGGAGTAAAACACTAAGTCGCGTCTTAGCGACTTTCCCCCCGTCTTTTTTCATAATCTTTTCGAACTAGTAACGTACTATTGAAATTTAAACTTCGAATTACAAAAAAAAAATTATTATTAAAATCAAAAAACTTTGAAACTTTAACCAATTTGGCTTTTATGTTTGCCTAATCGAGTTTCGAATTTCTTTGTGTACGAAAAACTATAAGGTATGAAATTGTTTGAAGGATTTAAAAAAAAAGTATTAAAACAGACGTATGGACTTATTGTAAATATTTTTGTTGATAGAGTCCAAACATAAATAGTTCGCAAAATAATATCTAAAAAATAACTCTGTTTCTATTCAATTTGAAAACCAATGTATCTGATTTTATTCGATAATTTCATAAAATTAATAAAATTTTTTTATTAATAAGAAGGATTCAATACGAATAACTCTGAGAACAATAAGATTTTGTTATGCGGTTAAGAATTTTTTAAACATTTTGTATTGTGATTTATCTTTATTAAAAGGAATGATTCATTATGAAATTTAATCCTTTACGATAATGTAGAATATAAAATAATGACTATATAATGAAGAAATATGAAAATTGGTATTTTTAACGCGTTATCAAAGCGAGCGTTTAGACGTAATCTGCCATGGCTGATCAAATTCTCTTTTTCACTGCTATTTGCAGAAAAATCAGATGTAAAATCAGAAGCAAATGAGCAGTAGTCATTCGGATGGTCTGTGCAATTGATGTCGTTTCTTTTATATGGAAAACGTATGCCTGTTTCTGAGAATAACGTGTGATAACAATCAACATTTGGAGAATTTTAGTAAAATCTAGTTGGGAAGTTTTTTTCCGAGGTTTGTTCGGAGGAAAGAGGCATAAGCTAACAAATAGAGTTGAAGCTTCGATTTTAGAGTCCTGTTTGAACGACAAAGCGCAAGTCATTTGAGAAAATTTAAGTTTGAAGGATTTAGAGAATTTCGAAAAATTAAAGAAAATTTTGGAGGATCGTCATAGTGAAGCTCAATGTTTTCGAGCTTATTTGAGTCGTTCTCAGGCTTCGAAACGGTCTGAAAATTAAAATTTAACAGACTTTTTAAATAAATTGCTGGTTTGCAATTCATTCCTGGATTAAAAAATTAGGGTTACAATTTTCTCTTAATTCAGACACAATTGAGTCTCTCCAATTAGCAACTCAGAGAGCTTTAGAGCTTGAGTCGATTAAAGATTTGACCTTTCGGGTCAGGATAGGAAAATAAATTTAATAATAAGAATAATAATAATTTTAGTAAAAATAATTATAATTTCAATGAAATAATAATTTCAGAAATGATTTTAGAAAAGATGATAAAAATAATTGGTTTGAAAGAAATTTTAGGTCAAGTTCCCAAAATCAAAATTCTTTGCAAATTTTCCAATGTTGGATTTGTGGTGAAAAAGGACATTCTAAGGAGTATTGTCAAGTTCTTCAAGCTGTTTAAACTAGTTTAGTAAATATTCATAATTCTAATAAGTTGGTGAAAGTTCATCCAAAAAATAAATTTCGTCAAAACTGAAAATTAATTTAATTAATTTTTTTTATCCTTCTCGTTCTTAACCGAAACTTTTACTGAGAAGAGAAGTTGATGGCAAAAGATTTATTATGACAGTTGATACTGCCGCTGATATTACGGTTGTTAATTCTTTTCCGTTTAAAGAGATGGTAACTGTTTGGGATAATTCTTCTATTTCTCATTCTATTTTTTAAGTTTCAGGTGATAAATTGAATTTTGATTTTATCGAGACTGTAGAAATAAAGATTACCAACATTAAGGTTAATTTAGAGGTTGTTTTTGCTTCAATCGAAGAAAAATATATTCTATGATTAATTTTCTTAATCAAGTCTGGTGTATTTGATGATATCAAAGATCTTCTTGATAAAAAATTCTCAAAAAGTTATAAAGTGGTTTCAATTAATAAAAATAGTTGAATAAACTTTCAGAATTCGTTTTAGATTTGTTTGAAAGTTTTCCAAAATTTTTTGATGTCAAGGATAAATTTCGTTTTGAAGAACTTTTATTGAAGAAAATGGATATTGATTCGGAAAATTTTTTTGAATCAGAAAAGTGCAAAATTTTACAACATAAAATTTATGTTAGAAATGTACTTCCTATCAAACAGGCTTCTCGTCATATTCCTTTACATTATAGGGATAAAGTTGATTCAGTTATGGAGGAAATGAAACAATAGAATGCAATAGAACCATGTAATGGTCCTCGGGCTTCTCCTGTTGTTCTTGTTCCAAAAAAAGGTGATGAAATCAGATTTTGTGTTGACTATCGTAAATTAAACGATGTCACAGTTAAGGATTCAACACCAATTCCTTATCAAGAAGACATATTGAATATCGTTCTTGGTGCTCAATGGTTTTCTACCGTTGATTTAAAAAGTGGATATTGGCAAGTTGAAGTTGCTCCGGAGGATAGATCTAAAACTGCTTTTTGTATCTTGAACGAAGTTTCGCAATTTCACGTTCTTCCTTTCGGTCTTGGTTCTTATTACAGAAAATTTGTCAAAGATTTTGCTACTATCGCAAAACTTTTATATCTTATTAGTCAGAAAAAGCAAGATTCTATTTGAGATGATTCAGCTCTTCAAACGTTTTAAAAATTGAAACAAATTTCGACTTCTACTCAATTTTCGGGTTATCCTGATCCGCATTATCCTTTTATTCTTAATACTGATGTTTCGAATGTTGGCATTGGTGCCGTGTTATCTCCAAAGAGCCCAGTTATTAGCAATGGTAAGACTGTTTATGAAGGAAAAGTTATTGCTTACTTCAGTAAGACTTTAAATAATCGAGAACGTAACTATTGTGTTACTAGGAAAGAATTATCAGGTGTCTTCGTAAAAATAATCACTCTTACAGTGTGGTACAAAAAATAGATTTAATTCACTATGACACTTAACAGTTTAAAATAGGGCAGAAATTTTTTTTCGAAATAGCGAACAATTTGAGAGTAAAATAAAATTATTAACAGGTGAATCGTTTTCCATTAAATTTAGTCAAGAATCATTATGCGAGTGAACAAGAGACTTACAGAAACAGTTTATTTGCTTTAACTTGATCTTGAAAATATAGTTTACTCTTGTTCAGTCCCATTCTCAAAAAATTTTGCTTCGTTTATAAAAAAAATATTGTTTCCTCCATGAATAATAATGGATAATAATTGATAATTGAAATTATTATATAAACTAGAATAACATCATTCAACCAGTACGGAAGATGACGAAAATTATGAAAACAAAAAAAATTGTAAAAATGAAAGTACTGCAGATAGTAGACCTGAAGAAGATTATCTAGAGATCAATGATAAAGAGAGTAGTGACAAAAAAGACGAACTGTGTATAGATGAAAAGATTTCATAAGTATAAATTCATAATAAATATACTAAAGTGTACATTATTCAAGGGATTGTCGAAGTGTCAAATGAAGAATGCGAAGCACAAGAAAAACTTTTTTGCATTGAGTAGCAAAAGTTATTGACGCAATACGCCATAAGCATAAGTTAATCATAATTGGTAGAAATATAACTGACCAAACAATGAGTGAAGTATTTCAACCTATAGTGACAATCAGCTTAACAATTAAAAAGAAACCTTCAGATATAAAAATAAAAAAAAGAAGAACTTGTAGATAGGCCAAAAGAAGAAAGTAAAAGCAAGCAAGAACGTCTTACACCTGATTATGAAATAACTGTTGATAAATCTTTGACAACAGCAACAATTACCCATCAAAGTACTCCGTCCAAAAATATACGTGTAGTAAAGTATTCAATTCTAACCTCTTTGCCAAGGAATAAGATTCAGAGTATGGATGAAAAAGTTTAGAGGTATCAAATAATGATAAATAATTCTGGAATTAGATTCGACAATAATTTTTATTCATATTGGTGATAGAAAATTCAATACTACTTTGGGCCTATCAAAATTATTATCTATAAATTTACCTGATCGATCAAAAAAAACAAAAGAAGGTAAAGATGTATCATAAAATTATTACGTATGGCAGCCGCTCATCGAAAGCATTATCTTTCCGATCAAAGTAAATAGGAATTTGAGGAAATTAACTGACCTAATTATTAAATTCATATTTAAAAGTTTACGTTTTCGAACGACAGTTAGCCAAAGCTTTCGTTAAAAATGTTATTCGTGGTCCTCCTGGTAAAGAGTTAAAAATAACTGTAGATCAAAAAATTAATATAGATCATTAAAGATTGTGTAATTCGCTGAACCATTGAATTTAAATGTTTAAGTAGGACAACACATCGAATTATCACAAGAACATCGTAAACGTCCAAAGAATAATTAAAATAAACAGTTGAACTAAGGAGGTAAGATCGAATGCGTGTACTGATAAACGATAAACATAACCATGCTGAAATTATTGAAGAATTGGAAGAAAATATTCATGAATTTTTTGCTGAGAAAATTTTTTTTCAAAATAACGAACTTTTTAAATCGCATGCAACAACTTCGATTCTTGCGTATTTATCGGAGTAATCAAGAGACACGTTTTTTTTAGTAGTGTCTCGAGCGCCAAGTATGAATAGCGGTGACGAAGGCACTACCGTGTCTCTATTCCGCTCAAATTAGCACTTTTAAGGTTATGCTCCTTCAAATTTCTAATTTCTCTGCAATAATGACATAAACTTTATTAAAAAATCTTTGAAAACCCCATTGATTAGCTACAACAATAAATTGCAATTGCTATTGTGCCCTAAAAATCATTTATTTGCAAAAATAAAAATTGGCCATGCCCCTTGTACCGCATTTTAAGTAAAAAAAATCTTTTTCCTTAAAAGTACGTTGTTTTTTTATAAAGTTCGTACTACCATGAAGTTGCTGCATGACTATGGAAAATATCATGTTGGCAAAAAACGAAAGAATTACTGAGGCGCCAAATTATGAATGTAATTTTTTTTGGTACAAAAAATTAATAAAAAGTAATAAAGTTTTGGGGAGTGTATCAATCGGGGTGGGGGGTGGGGGGTTATACCGTGTACGTATTACTCAAATAAAACAACCATCTTTCAACAAATGTTCTTTTAGCGCTGGTGAGCGTGTTGAATGTTCCTTTCTGTCAAACGTACCTAACATAAATCAAGTAAGTACGGTAGTTGATAGTAGCGGTAAATTAATCATAAATTGTAAGACGAAGATATTTTATTTATCTGTCAATAGTTGTGACTGTACAGAGATATTAAAAAATCGGTGTAATTGATTTTCTGAATACTTTTTAATAAAAATCAATTTACAGGTCATCGGAACAAGAACACAAAATTAACTAGAAGATGAACAAACGAAACAAAAAATTAGAATAGATGTTTCTACAAAGAAAAAAAAAGAGGTAGTGTGGGAAAAATCTCAAGCTGCGAAACAAAATGTAAGGGTTATTTTATTGCAATAACAATGAAGTAAAGTACAACCAAATGAACATTGTCATCTTATAGTTCAATGTCTTGTTCCAGATATTACACATCAAAAAGAAAAAAAGAAGAAGAAGAGAAGTTGTAAAAGAAAAAAAAAGGGTTCGACAAATTATTAAAAATATTAGGAGAAAATTAATTAGATTTAAAATCATGTTTTCATGTTTTTTTGAATTTTTCATAATTTTGAGGTACAGATAAATTAAAATATATACTTTTTTTGGTAAATAAATAAAAAAAATAATCAATGAATATTCTACTAATCATAATGAATATACTTGATATCCAATAAATACATGTACTAGAGGATCATTGAATAAATAAACACAATAAACGGTTGAAACTGTTTATACTCCACCAACATTGTAAGTTTACTACTAGCACATTACGAAAGGGGCACAAATGTTATATGACCAAAATGTTCAGGACAGTATAGTACTGGTACAAATGTCGCTCCAGTACAATAGTATAAGGCATTAAAGACGCAACAGTTAAAATTGTGTTAAAATTATTAATAATTTTTTTCAAAATTACTTTTTATTTGAATTGAGTTTTTGGGAAAATTCTAAATATAGATTTACTGAAGTAAAATAGTTATTCTGTTGACTTTTGATTCACTCTCATGTGAATGCAGCATGAATCTTCTGTCTACTTACGACTTCATTCTGAACGGTCAATTTTCCCCTAAAGAAAACCAAAGTGTACAAAGTCTAGAGATTGTTATTTATTTTATAATGTTTGACGAAAAATTAAGTGATTCATAAATGATAAGTAAGGTAGCTAATCTTTTTTTTGCATTTAATCACAATAATTAAAAAGTGAACATAATAAGTATTTCTTTTCTTTTATTTGTAGGAAATTCTTATGAAAAAAGTTGATGGTAGAAATGCAATAGAAGAGAAATTGTATCCTACTGAATTGAAGAAAAAGGGAGGATAAAAAATTTAAAGGATAGAATTCAAAATTTATGTGTTCATATGAATTATTGCACTAATTATCTTACTTACATCTCCTCACTTATTACTTTTTAGATTTTATAAGTTAAAACCAGAAAAGGCGCAAAAATCTAATATGCCGGACAATTTAAGGTGCCGCTTCCAATTCTGAACCTGCGTGGATGTTATGCGCGACGATCGATCGTACATTTCGCGCTGTCATTATGCCGTGTCGGTATTATGCCGACCGAGTTTCTCGGTATCGAAAACGACAAATATTTATGTACATTTTTAGTTGATAGGTGATACATAGAATGTATTACCGATGGTTTTACGTTTTAAAAAAAATCGTTATACTTTTTTTGAAAACTAATTCATGTCCTTCAATCAATAATTTTGTTTATATCTTAAGATCGGTAAGACATAACAATTTTTTTTTCATTGAGTTGATAGTTAAATACTACCAGACTGAAGACTATTATACAGTACTAGACATAAATGCTGTGTGATTTTCTATATGACGGTATAGGAAAATCGCCTGTAGAACCCTTAAAAAATTGAACAGAATTTATGTCTGGTACTGTACTATCTATACACAGATAGTGATGTCTGTTCTAAAATTCCATGTCGTAGTAACGGAGTCGAATGATACATATTCCGTTTGTTGTGCAAAAAATCGTGAAATCACACCAAAAACAGCCCTAACGGACTTCACAAAAATACGCGCCAAGTATGAATAATGAAGACGATAATCTTCGTTCATCAAGTGCAATTTCTATAAAACTTCTTTACGAACAACTACAAAAATGCATGAAATCATTGCAGCCAAGTATTTAAACATAAAGATTAATTATATTTAATAAAATCAAATAGAAATGTTTTTTAATTTTCGTTAAATTATTATGTAATTTTCTACATAAATTACGCGAATAAGTGGTCATAATTGTATGCAGTATGGACTAGAACTAATGATCATCGAAAATCGTAGAATGGATAAATCGAGGATTCGGCATTAATATTTTTTTTTGTAGTATTATGGGGCAAAATTATCAATTCCTTCTGTAATGAATAATTTAGAAAAAAATATCAATGACTGAATAATCATTAATATCGAAAATAAAATTATTAACTACACGATGAATTGATCATTTTTTTTTAAATTATCAATTAATAATGTAATTTGTAATTTAATGGATCCAACTACAAATTAATGGAGTAATTTGTAATTTCTTAGATCCAATTACAAATTAACGGAGTAATTTGTAATTTTATAGATCAAATTACAAATTACTTTTGTAATTGATAATATTTTTAGTGAAATTACAAATTACAGGAGTAATTTAAAATTTTTTTGCCGAATTACAAAATACAAAATTAATTTGTAATTTAATAAATTAAATTTTTAAATTAGTCATTTGTTATTTTACTAAGAATTGATTTAACTTTTCATTTATTCTGTAATGAACGAATCACGTTCTTATAATAAGACAAGAAGAATGTTTTAATATGTATATCAACGATTCAACTTATGGTTCAATACTAAATTATGTGTTCTAAAGTTCACACATATATTTTGACCATAGAACACGTGTTTATGACAACTTATTCATGTTTTAATGTCCGTCAAGATTTTTTAACGTTAAATCATACAATTAAACGTTCTAACTTATGTTTTAATGATTAAATATATGTTTACGAACTTATTTATGTTCGAATAGTCGAATATGTATTCTAATGTTCCGGTTTATGTTCTTATAATAGAGAATGCATTCTCAAAATTTTTTTAATGTTCTAATCGTCCAATACTTCGTTCAAATATTTCGTTCGCTCTGATTTATGGTCTAATGAACAAAAATATGTTTCAACGTTATATTATGTGTTCTAACGTTTCGTCTTACGTTTCGATAATCAAATATGTATTCTAACGAACTCATTCATGTTCGAATGGTCGAATATGGGTTTTAATGCTCCACATATTATTAATAAACTAGACTATGTTGCAACGTTATATTATACTTCCAACGTTTCGACATACGTTCTGATTAAATATGTGTTCTTACTCTCTCGTTTACGTTGTGATAATCAGAGATATTCGCTCATGCTGTATAAAAAAGTGAGCTATGCTTGAACTTGAACGCAACTTTTCTTTTCTATAGAATTTTTAGATGGATTATTGTAGTAAGTCAAACAGCTCTCCTTGTAGTCGTGAATAGTTTTATCGATTTAGCTATTACCTGAGTCGCTGCTGAACTAGAGTGACTTTTTGAAACGTTACGGTTTTTTTCTTGAGTACAAAACAAAACGTTGACTTCTCATCTTACAAGATGATTACCTGAGTAGCGTTGTTGGCTTTTGCAATCATTTGTAGCGAACTTTACTAGTAGACGTCAACCTCAGACCATGAATGTAATGTGAGCTCATGGTAAAGTTAGAGGGTGACTACCTAAGTTGCTCGTTGAACTACTGTGGTGTCTATATTAAAACTTTCTTTCTACCATGAGCTTTAAGAGAAGCAAAAATGAATCAGATTATCTTACCAAAAGTGGATTGTTCAAAATTGCTTGAGTTTGAGCAATCTTTGGCAGTTAGTCAGCCAATATTCATTTGAAATGCCTTGGTTGTATCTTTGCAGACGATGAATACTCTTTAGGATGAAATGTTCGTTCCAGGATTACCAAATGTAGACTCCTGATAGTTGAGTTGGAAGGTAATAATACCAAACGCACAAAATCAACACCAAATATTATTAATTGTTGTGAGAAAGTACTTTTTCAATGAATAGCTTGAACGATCAACGAAGACTAACTGCTCAGCGAATAAAAAATTCACTCAACTAGTTTGACAAGGTACAATTCAGATTTTTTCTTCTGAATAAAACAGATTGATCAGTTCCACCATGAACGAAAGAACGTCTAGTATTTGTAAAAAAATTGACCCAATTATTTATGACTTTCGTCAAGTAGAATTATAAGTGCCTTTTGGCCTGAGTTACTCATTCCGTTCAAATTATGATGTAGAATATGCAATGGCATATATTGCGAGTTACTTATCGTTGATAAACATATTTTCTGGAAAGAAGATTGCAAGGAAAACGGAAAAGGATTGAGAATGATATATTGTTTAAAGATAAATAACAACTCAAGATGTTTAATGATAATGGAAATAGTGTTCGTACAATTTATTAATTACAGGTTTCGTCACCTGTCCCCTCCCTCCACCACGCCGCACTGCTCGGCTACGGCCTGCTGCATTGAGCCCTAAAATGCCAAATTAAGTAGTAACTATTTATTCATGTCATTCAACATCACGATGAAGTCTCTTTGTAGAAGATTTATTACAATATATTATATAACGTAAAAAATTCTCTAACTTTTTGTTATATTATAAGGACATACATTTAACCTTTGTACATAATTGTGTTCAATTACATGAAATTTTTACAATTATATCAATTAACATATATGTATCACAACTTGCGGTTGCGATTCGGCTGTTCCGGTCACTCACCACGTTGTAGCTGTTGTTCCAGCCGCGCAATCCGCTGTTGCTGGAACCACTGCTCTTCCTGTTGAAGTTGTTAATGGTGCTGTAGTCGTTGTAGCTGCTGCTCCTACTGCAATTATAGTTGTTGGACTTGATGCTGCTGCAGAAGGTGCAGTTGTTCTCCTAAAATTATTTCCATGTTTTCGTAAACTGCGACAAGTTGATTGATATTAATGTATATATATATACATGTTTATCGTATAGTATAAGGAAAGTCGGTTGAAATCTCCCTTTTCGATTTCGAAGTTTGTTTCATGGGTAAACAATTTATTCTGTAAACATTCTTTTCTGTACATTGTATAGAACTACAATGCACTATTTTGAGAATTTTTAATTACTAACAATAAAAAAATTTTGTAGTAGTAAAAACTCTAAGCTAGAGTGTATCGTACAGTCAGTTAGTAGGTTATGTATAAGAGTTGCACAAAACGCAAACTGGGACATTAAATACCTCTGGAACTATACTGAACATATCGGTTTTTTTTTTATTTTTTTTAGTCTGCACATATCGGTGAAGAATCACTACAATAATAATCCGTAAAAATTTTAAAAGAATCTAAAGAAAATGTATTTAGTAAAATGACGTTTTTTGTGTTTATTTCCATAATAAAAAACTCCAATTTTCAAAAAGGACATTGTGATACCTACAAGGAGAAAACAGCAATGGCAATACTGCTAGAATTCTAGAAAACTTTACTAGAAACTCCTTCACTTATATAGATGATTGTCGAATAAAGCGAAATTTACTAGAAATATCTTATCAATATAAACTCGAGACTTACGAAAGATTCTATTGAAATTCATTTCACCAGATAGTAATTTTTACAAATATTGTAGCTACTGTAATTGAATTCTTCAACAATATATTTTATCAACTTAATGTATCATCACCATAATGTTGAAAAAATATTATTTTCTCACTACTTCGGTCGAAAGTACGTATTTTAATCCCTGGTTTCAGAGAAGATAATCTAATTTTTATTCGTTGGTCAAGCTGTTCGCGCGCCATCTAGCATAGCGGGAGTAAAAATTTAGCCGCGTACACCGACACACAATACATACGTAAAAATATCCCCTTTATAATACTACCACTAGAACCCGCGACGCGTGCATCCATAACTTCGACGTTTACTTGCAATGATATAACCTCACATTTTGTTCACACTCATTAAACGCTAATTTCAATTAATAAATTACACTCATAGAGTTGTAAATAAAGTGTAGTGAAAGTAAAGTAAAGTATAAGAAGTAAAAAAATGCATGAATCGTCCGACGAGTCGAGTGATTAAGAAGAGGTCACTAAGAATTTTGATGCGAAAGCACAATTAATTGTGCAGAATGATACTCTACCAAAGAAATCTGCCGACAAATATATGTTGGTTTATAATAATTATATGAACTGGAAACAAGAAAATAAGAATTCGTTATCTAGGTCGGAGGAAAATAATTTAATTGTTTATTTTAAAAGTTTATCCTCGAAACTATGCTCAGCTACATTGTGGAGTATCCATTCCATGTTAAAATCAACACTGAATGCAAATAATAATATTAACATCAGTAAATTTTACAAATTAAAAGGACTTAGAAATAATGCAAAAGGTCATAAGTCGAAAAAATCTGCTGTTTTAACGTGGGACCAGGCAATCAGCTTCATAAATAATGCCCCGGACTACACACTTTTAGCCCATAAGGTATGTACTCATAAATATTTATTTTAATTGTATTGATTATTTAATTAATTTACTTTATTGTTATCTTTATTTTTATATTCTAAGGTTGTCTTGATTTTCGGCATTTGTGGAGCTACGTGATGCGAGGAATTGAAAGAGCTTGGAGATTCTGACGTCGAAGATATGATTGGAAATTACCTTGTTTCCATAAATGATTCCAAAAATGGTCTTCCTCGTAAATTTTTAGTCGGACCACCTTTTTATGAACAAGTAAAAAGTTATATTTCATTGAGGCCTGAAGATTTTGATTCAGGGAGATTTTTTGTGCAATTCTTAAAAGGCAAATGTACTCCACAACCGATAGGGAAAAATAAAATAGGTCAAATTCCGAGAATTATCGCTGAGTTCCTGAAATTGGCTAATCCAGAACGTTACACTGGACAATGCTTACGCAGGACATCAGCGACATTGCTATCAAATTCTGGTGCTAGTATTACAATGTTGAAACAATTGGGAGGATGGAAATCGGCAAATATCGCAGAAGGTGATTCTTCTATTGATTAAAAAAAACTGTAATTGTTAATTATTTGTGAATAATTCAAATAATATGTTTGTATCTATATATTACAGGTTATATTGAAAACTCCTTGCTTAATACAAAAAATCTTTAATAAGATTACTCATGCAGATCAAGTTGTTCCTCCGTCAGATAAAAATCTTCAACAATTTACAAGTAAAACTAATCCAGCTAATTCTGAAACTTTTATTCAAAATGATCAATCTGTATCAACAGAAACTAATGATGAAGATTGTCTTGAAGAAATTGTTTTGGATGCCACTTTGACGGCAATTGATAACTCGTTTATATCAGAAAAACCCAGTATCATCACCACCTTCTTTCACTACAGCCAATAATGAGAAAATGATAATAAAATCTGACCCTAGAACAGATCGACCTTGCCACTTTTTGAAAAAACCACCAATCTCGGTTTTTGAGATACTTTATTTTTATTCTGATCATTTTTATTAGATTTTAATGATAGTTTATCATGTTTCTCAATCACTAAAGACTTTATGCTATTATTTACATGAACATCACTACAAAGTTTTGTAACTATCATTTGAAATACTAACATGAGAAAACTTTTTTTTTTTATTTACTTCTTCCATTTTATTATTAGTAAGTGTGATCTTTTTCGAATCTGCGAATATTTCAGAATTTTTATTAACCCTTTCAGTTTTTATCTGTGATACATTACCATTATTTTTAGATTTCAATCTGTTCAATCGCATACTAAGTGCTTTTTTTCATTGTTATTTAGTACATCTAAAGTTGATAATTGTAATTTCGTATGCTTGTCACTAATTAATGGAAGGGTTTGTGATTTAAAAATTTCTAGTAAATGTTTTCTTATTAATGGATAATCATAGATTAAATTTTCTGGTTTCTCATTAAATGCAAGCGAAGTTGCAAAAGCAATTGCAAATACTCCGCAATCAAGTCCGTTAGGCTGTTGCTGCACTTTTAGGAAATGTATGGTTTTTTTATTCTCAAAATAATCATGATACAAACGTTCTAAGTAAATTTTTTGGCTTGAATTTAATGTTTTATTATTAGTTGAATCATATATATACAGATTTTTTGCGTCGTAAATTGTACATATCTAATGTTTATCTTTACTATATAATATTTGGATATTTTTTTTCCATGAATCAATCTTTTCAGGTCTTTGAACTAATACGGTGTCTTGATGAAAAAAAGTAGTATGAGTATTTATCGAATTGCCAAAAAAAGTCATGTGAAGGTCTGTTAGTTTCAAACTTTCTCTTAGAATCCTTATAATATCATGATCTGCCGTAGCGAAATTCATTCAAGATCTTCTATGAGGATTATGACATAGGAACTCTGAAATTGTTTGTAAATTTTGTGGTGATTTTCCATAAGCTAAACTGGTAGCAAATGCAATGGCAAAAACACTACAATCATACTTATTTCTTTGCTGTTGAACATTTGGAAAAATGATTGGTTTATTTTTATATGGAAAATTTGGATATAATTGATTTAATACAAACTGGAAATGACTATCTATATTTCTTATATTTTCTGAATCAAAAATGTAAATTGAGTTTGTGTCATAGTAACTACAAACCCAGTGCCCTCCAAGCATAGTATTCTCTGATAAATGACCCACAGGAAGGCTTGTTTTATGTAATATTTTAATATGTTTTTTATCGTTTGGTATTGTATTGCCCTTACCATATGTTTGCAAATCTATACAACTCCGGAACTCATATCCGAACTATTGATGCAATAATCGAGCGAAATAATCAATATGGTCATCTTCCAACCATTCGTTATTAACAATTATTTTCTGCAATTGATCTTCTAACATCTTGATTGTACTTTTTTGTAATAATAAATTCAATTTTTTTTTTTAGAAGACTAAAATTGCTAATTATGTATCAATCAAGATTCTGTCGCACAGCAGACTAGAATCCCAAAAGACATTCACTGAATTACAGTTGCTTAGAGAAGAGAAACTTATGATATTAATAATTTATAACCTAATTAAGAAATCAAACGTATTAATTATATCTAAATAATATCTGGTAAATAGTGGAATATGATCTGTCAAAGATATAAACTTTTACAAACATAACCACTATCACAATAATAGAAATATTATCACTTTCAATAACTACTAAATAACTAAATAGTATAATATATTCAATAAAAATTAAAAACTAAGTTTAATTATTAAACTAATATAGAAAATTTATAAAAAGCAGATATTTATTCTCACAAAATATCTTAATCGTTGTACGTTTCACATATGTCATGTATGACAGCTGTTTATGTACACCAAAAAAAATGTAAAGGCGGACTTGCAATAAATGACAGGATTTACCAATTGTAGTTCTGAAAACATATAATAGGTATCATACACTGTAATTGCTGGCAACGCTGCACCTCTGGTAGTAAGCAGTAGAAACTCGTGCAATATAGCCTCAGTTTCATAAATTAAGTGAATAAACGATAGACCAATTTTAATACTATCCACAAGTGTCTTAAAACCGAAAAGTGTTTTGTATTTTTGTAATTTTTCGAAAAATTTATTGTTGTGTCTATCATCATAGTTACTAAGTTTATTATTTGCTGACAAGTTTAAAGTTTAAAATCGTTAGAAATACAGTATAAATTACACTTGAGTTTACATTAAAGAGCAACATTAAAGGTTACAATATCATTTTTGGGGTAAACATAAATTAAAGATATCTTGAATTTCATAAAGCTGAATGCAATAGACGAAAGTCGCAGAAAACAGTCGTAAATAAATAAAATAGAAACTTATTACTACACAAGTTGAACGTTCAAGTGATTAATGCCACAAAAGTTTTTAGTAAAACAGTTTTTAATTGGTGTTACTACCTCAAACATCAATATGGAGAAGAATGTAAATCAATTTATTGTATTGATAAAATTTATTGAACGGCTTATGATACTGCGAATCCATTTTGAAAATTTTAATCATATTGGTTGTATGATCCTAACTTTGACATAATCAAAAAGTACTCTTCGGCGTGTAATCGCATGATAGAATCACATGAATGACGTGTGGAATATAATACCAGAAGATATATAAATAATTATGATCATGACAAATATTTGTGGATTAAAACCGGTAGAAATATGAAACAGCAGCCTCATGTATTCATTGAAGTTCATAAAAATAAATTAAAAATAATTTTCCTTGATAATTATAAGGTTATACCTTCATATAAAAATGCCTTAAGGCAAATGATTGTAACAAATTTGCTACAATCATCAACTCTTTACCGGCAGTATTACTTCCTTCATCAATAAAAAATGTTATTAATAATTTAAATGATCCAAGAATATTTAAAGTTACAGAAGATAAATATTTTTTTTATTAAACACCTGAAAGTGAATATGATAAAATTGTTATTCCTAACTATGATGAAAATGACATTTTCAATTCTATGTCTAAAAAGTGAGAGAGTAAAGCTTACTAATTCAAAGAGCAATGTATAGAAAATCAACTTAGTTCAGAATTCTATGGAGACATCCATAAAATAAGTGTGAAGGAACAAAAGTAAACTCCTAAACAGAAGGAGATTCCTAACCTCAAATTTCCGAAAAACATCGAATTAAATAACAGTTGAGTCGATTATTCTATAATATGACTTCTGCAATTCAATAATTAACATCCTAGCACGTGGAAAGTTTTCATCTGTAATAGCTCAAATATTATCGTGCTCATAAAGAAGAAGAGTTATCTTTAAAAAACACTCATTCTGTCACATAATTTAACAGTTGAACAAAAATGTTCGATGAATGCACCTGAATTTTGTTATATATTTCTATTTATTGCAAAAACATTACTTAATTAGCAATGATTAAGGTATAATGACTCAAGGTCTACATATTATTTAGTAAAATGCTAAATGAGGTGTAAAGAAAATATTTGAAATGATATAAGACATCCGAGATTATTACCTAGAAAACAAATTTTGGATATTATGATTAAACTAATGAGTCTAACTAATAGTGGGGTTCAATTTCATGCTGTCACTACATTTTTGTTGTTGTTTATTCTAGTAGTTGTATACTATGAACGCCATTGACTAATTTCAATGATATTAATTCATTAATAAATACATTTGAAGACCCTATAGTTATTGTACGAGATACCGCTCTTCGTGCTCTAATGATACTTTACAAAAGTTTTCCAACAGAAGAATCTGATAAATAATTTTATTGTAAAATAAGACTCAATAACAACTTCGGAAAATTAGTAAATTAATTAAAATGTATATTAATGATTGACAGCAATTAATAAAAGGAAAGAATCCGTGCGGTCAACTCAAGTCTCAGACAAAAACTGGAGATAAACAAACTCTCCCCTCGTTGCTATAAACAATCTAATCATCAAGCAATCGTTGCTAACTAACAAACTGTCGTTAGTCTTATAGTCATTAGATGGCGACATACAAATATTTTACAATATCATTTATTAATAAGGATAATATTGTTTCAGCTAATGAAATATAGAATGTAGCAGTGTTTATTATAATAGTTTTTTTACTATTTTTATCAAATCGTCTATTCAAAAGACTTAATCTATCTTATGGAAAAAAAAATAAATTAAATCAATTGAATTTAGTCGATTCAAACAATTTTATTCCCTCAACAATGTCCAGGAAGTACTTCGAGTACTAACGTTAGGTCAATTTATTATTTACAAAGTGGGCATTAATTTTCTTTAGAAACAACTTTTCTTTAAAACCGTTCACACAAATATATCTGACTTAAGTCAGACATTACCATTACCAAACTTATCAAAGTAAGCTTTACGAGGTATTTGAAAATATTTTACTTAGTTAGATTAATTTCTGTTCTCTCAATGCTTCTAACAGGCTCGAATGTATTAATCAAATTTTATATATTTGTCATGATCATAATTATTTATATATCTTCTGGTATTATATTCCACACGTCATTCATGTGATTCTATCATGCGATTACACGCCGAAGAGTACTTTTTGATTATGTCAAAGTTAGGATCATACAACCAATATGATTAAAATTTTCAAAATGGATTCGCAGTATCTTAAGCCGTTCAATAAATTTTATCAATACAATAAATTGATTTACATTCTTCTCCATATTGATGTTTGAGGTAGTAACACCAATTAAAAACTGTTTTACTAAAAACTTTTGTGGCATTAATCACTTGAACGTTCAACTTGTGTAGTAATAAGTTTCTATTTTATTTATTTACTACTGTTTTCTGCGACTTTCGTCTATTGCATTCAGCTTTATGAAATTCAAGATATCTTTAATTTATGTTTACCCCAAAAATGATATTGTAACCTTTAATGTTGCTCTTTAATGTAAACTCAAGTGTAATTTATACTGTATTTCTAACGATTTTAAACTTTAAACTTGTCAGCAAATAATAAACTTAGTAACTATGATGATAGACACAACAATAAATTTTTCGAAAAATTACAAAAATACAAAACACTTTTCGGTTTTAAGACACTTGTGGATAGTATTAAAATTGGTCTATCGTTTATTCACTTAATTTATGAAACTGAGGCTATATTGCACGAGTTTCTACTGCTTACTACCAGAGGTGCAGCCTTGCCAGCAATTACAGTGTATGATACCTATTATATGTTTTCAGAACTACAATTGGTAAATCCTGTCATTTATTGCAAGTCCGCCTTCACATTTTTTTTGGTGTACATAAACAGCTGTCATACATGACATATGTGAAACGTACAACGATTAAGATATTTTGTGAGAATAAATATCTGCTTTTTATAAATTTTCTATATTAGTTTAATAATTAAACTTAGTTTTTAATTTTTATTGAATATATTATACTATTTAGTTATTTAGTAGTTATTGAAAGTGATAATATTTCTATTATTGTGATAGTGGTTATGTTTGTAAAAGTTTATATCTTTGACAGATCATATTCCACTATTTACCAGATATTATTTAGATATAATTAATACGTTTGATTTCTTAATTAGGTTATAAATTATTAATATCATAAGTTTCTCTTCTCTAAGCAACTGTAATTCAGTGAATGTCTTTTGGGATTCTAGTCTGCTGTGCGACAGAATCTTGATTGATACATAATTAGCAATTTTAGTCTTCTAAAAAAAAAAATTGAATTTATTATTACAAAAAAGTACAATCAAGATGTTAGAAGATCAATTGCAGAAAATAATTGTTAATAACGAATGGTTGGAAGATGACCATATTGATTATTTCGCTCGATTATTGCATCAATAGTTCGGATATGAGTTCCGGAGTTGTATAGATTTGCAAACATATGGTAAGGGCAATACAATACCAAACGATAAAAAACATATTAAAATATTACATAAAACAAGCCTTCCTGTGGGTCATTTATCAGAGAATACTATGCTTGGAGGGCACTGGGTTTGTAGTTACTATGACACAAACTCAATTTACATTTTTGATTCAGAAAATATAAGAAATATAGATAGTCATTTCCAGTTTGTATTAAATCAATTATATCCAAATTTTCCATATAAAAATAAACCAATCATTTTTCCAAATGTTCAACAGCAAAGAAATAAGTATGATTGTAGTGTTTTTGCCATTGCATTTGCTACCAGTTTAGCTTATGGAAAATCACCACAAAATTTACAAACAATTTCAGAGTTCCTATGTCATAATCCTCATAGATCTTAAATGAATTTCGCTACGGCAGATCATGATATTATAAGGATTCTAAGAGAAAGTTTGAAACTAACAGACCTTCACATGACTTTTTTTGGCAATTCGATAAATACTCATACTACTTTTTTTCATCAAGACACCGTATTAGTTCAAAGACCTGAAAAGATTGATTCATGGAAAAAAAATATCCAAATATTACATAGTAAAGATAAACATTAGATATGTACAATTTACGACGCAAAAAATCTGTATATATATGATTCAACTAATAATAAAACATTAAATTCAAGCCAAAAAATTTACTTAGAACGTTTGTATCATGATTATTTTGAGAATAAAAAACCCATACATTTCCTAAAAGTGCAGCAACAGCCTAACGGACTTGATTGCGGAGTATTTGCAATTGCTTTTGCAACTTCGCTTGCATTTAATGAGAAACCAGAAAATTTAATCTATGATTATCCATTAATAAGAAAACATTTACTAGAAATTTTTAAATCACAAACCCTTCCATTAATTAGTGACAAGCATACGAAATTACAATTATCAACTTTAGATGTACTAAATAACAATGAAAAAAAAGCACTTAGTATGCGATTGAACAGATTGAAATCTAAAAATAATGGTAATGTATCACAGATAAAAACTGAAAGCATTAATAAAAATTCTGAAATATTCGCAGATTCGAAAAAGATCACACTTACTAATAATAAAATGGAAGAAGTAAATAAAAAAAAAAAGTTTTCTCATGTTAGTATTTCAAATGATAGTTCGAATAAAAATTTTCACAATAACAAAAAACTTTGTAGTGATGTTCATGTAAATAATAGCATAAAGTCTTTAGTGATTGAGAAACATGATAAACTATCATTAAAATCTAATAAAAATGATCAGAATAAAAATAAAGTATCTCAAAAACCGAGATTGGTGGTTTTTTCAAAAAGTGGCAAGGTCGATCTGTTCTAGGGTCAGAATTTATTATCATTTCCTCATTATTGGCTGTAGTGAAAGAAGGTGGTGATGATACTGGGTTTTTCTGATATAAACGAGTTATCAATTGCCGTCAAAGTGGCATCCAAAACAATTTCTTCAAGACAATCTTCATCATTAGTTTCTGTTGATACAGATTGATCATTTTGAATAAAAGTTTCAGAATTAGCTGGATTAGTTTTACTTGTAAATTGTTGAAGATTTTTATCTGACGGAGGAACAACTTGATCTGCATGAGTAATCTTATTAAAGATTTTTTGTCTATTAAGCAAGGAGTTTTCAATATAACCTGTAATATATAGATACAAACATATTATTTGAATTATTCACAAATAATTAACAATTACAGTTTTTTTTAATCAATAGAAGAATCACCTTCTGCGATATTTGCCGATTTCCATCCTCCCAATTGTTTCAACATTGTAATACTAGCACCAGAATTTGATAGCAATGTCGCTGATGTCCTGCGTAAGCATTGTCGAGTGTAACGTTCTGGATTAGCCAATTTCAGGAACTCAGCGATAATTCTCGGAATTTGACCTATTTTATTTTTCCCTATCGGTTGTCGAGTACATTTGCCTTTTAAGAATTGCACAAAAAATCTCCCTGAATCAAAATCTTCAGGCCTCAATGAAATATAACTTTTTACTTGTTCATAAAAAGGTGGTCCGACTAAAAATTTACGAGGAAGACCATTTTTGGAATCATTTATGGAAACAAGGTAATTTCCAATCATATCTTCGACGTCAGAAACTCCAAGCTCTTTCAATTCCTCGCATCTCGTAGCTCCACAAATGCCGAAAATTAAGACAACCTTAAAATATAAAAATAAAGATAACAATAAAGTAAATTAATTAAATAATCAATACAATTTAAATAAATATTTATAAGTACATACTTTATGGGCTAAATGTGTGTAGTCTGGGGCATTATTTATGAAGCTGATTGCCTGGTCCCACGTTAAAACAGCAGATTTTTTCGACTCATGACCTTTTGCATTATTTTTAAGAAAAAGCACTTAGTATGCGATTGAACAGATTGAAATCTAAAAATAATGGTAATGTATCACAGATAAAAACTGAAAGGGTTAATAAAAATTCTGAAATATTCGCAGATTCGAAAAAGATCACACTTACTAATAATAAAATGGAAGAAGTAAATAAAAAAAAAGAAAGTTTTCTCATGTTAGTATTTCAAATGATTGTACGAATAAAAATTTTCACAATAACAGAAAACTTTGTAGTGATATTCATGTAAATAATAGCATAAAGTCTTTAGTGATTGAGAAATATGATAAACTATCATTAAAATCTAATAAAAATGATCAGAATAAAAATAAAGTATCTCAAAAACAGGTAAAAAGCTATGAGTATGATGATAGTGTTAATACGAAATTAATTAATAATGATACTGTAAATACATTAAATGATGATTATACATTACCATCGGTAACTATTGATAAACTAGATAATGATAAAAACGAGGAAACACGAAAACAGATAAAACGTTGCAAGTATGACGATACCGTCAATACACAATTAACTAATAAATAAACAATTAATTAATAATAAATTAAAAAGCTTAAATGACACAGTTTGTTCAATAAATTCTGAAAGCTGTAATGTAAGTAGATTATCACCGGTTTTTCAAACACCATCGGCTATTGATAAGACTAATAACATTACTAGCGCATTAATCAACAAAAATACTAATCAATCGAAAGCAATTAAAACTACGCTCAATAAAGAAATCTATATATGAAAATTACAAAAAGTTTTGGATGATGATACTTCTTCGTTAGGTGATTCTGTTGAACATCGACTACAATCCGAACGAATTATCAATTGGTGTTTTGCTTAACGAAACATTTATGTTAATCAGGCAAAAAATTGTATTAATCAGCTTCGAGAGAAGTCTAACTCTTATTATACAATTTACCGCGCTTCCAAAGGAATCAGCGTACAATTAAGAAATTTATGTAGAAAATCACTTTACACTCGTACAACTGAGGCTTACTTTCGTAATACAGCATACGGCGTTTGTTAACAACGAACCAATTGTTGTTAATCATCAACGTCTGGCTTCGAATATTTTAAAAATTGGAAAATGTAGTGATCACAAAATTCGATAGAAATCTGACCATAATTGTAAAATGTACTATATTACCACAGATAATGAACAATTCCAAAGTAGTACAACAGAAAACTACGACGAATGCATTAAAACACGTAAAGAATTTATTATTGATGCCGTACATAAGTATGTAACTTTTCTTAAAGAAATAAAAACCCTTACTTTTGGTAATGTTCGCGAAATTCTGGAACAGCTTTTTTTAAAACATTCTTTCGGCAAACTTGGGCATTTGAAAAGTTGTTACACATTGAGTAAACCTTGTGATTGTTTATTTGTTAGTGTTTGGATATTATCACCTCATTATCCAGCAGTAAGAGCTATAAAGTCATTGATTTATCGAATGAAACTAATACTACAAAATTTAGTTGAATTAGATCAAGCTCTTGAAAATGCTGATTATGTGATTTTGACAAATGTTTATGAAAATATGATGAAAAAGGAAATATTCATGTTCAAAAGAAAGAAATTATTTGTTTAGATGAAACTCATATCAGCAATAATTACAAAAATGCTCTTATTGCTTTTATGAAAAGATCGATGGATACACCTCGTATTGTATGTATGTGTTGTCAAAAATGATGTTATAAACGAGATACTCAGAATTTTAATAAATTAAATAAGCCAATTTTTGATAATGTATTATATAAAGATCTTTTGAAATATTTGAACGATATTAAATCAACAGTAAACACTGCTTTAATGTGTAAATTTTGTCTCAATAAAATTCGTAGTAATAAATGTCCACCTACTTGTATTATGAATCATTTGGAAGTAGGAAGTATTCCCAATGAAATGATTGATCTCAATGTCCACGAACAACTCTTAATCCAAAGAGCTAAAGCATTTCAAGTTGTGCAAAGAATGGGAACAGTATCTAAAAAATCATTACCAAATTGAATGAAAATACAAAAATTAAAAGGTACAACATTACATCTACCTTTACCATTAGAAGAGACCTTTAAATTGGCTAAAAAATCATAATCCTCTATATTCAAAGATAAAACTACCAATACATTCTGAACACCTATTTGATTATTTATCATCTGTGGAATATCAGGTAGAAAAGTCAAGTTCCCAAATAAATGCAGATAATGAAATACTGGAAATACTATCTACTCATTCAAAATCTTCGGAAAATAGTGACATACAAGAAGATGAAGAGATTGTAAAGTCTCCTTTTTTAACTCAAGTAACAGATCTCACGGAAATTCAAGAAGAGTTGTATTCAATATATCCTATGTATAATGAGGGAATAAATCAAGATTCAACAACATTTTATCAGATGAAAAAAATTCGTGAAGACCCTCTAGATAATAGACTTATTACATTAGATTTGTTATGTTTTCCCGATCTTCATCCTTTAGGGAAGAACGGAGAGCATGAAACCGATCGAGCATTCGTCTTACTGACGCTGAATATGCGAAAGTACGCTTAATGTCTGTTGACGCACGATTTCGTCTGAATGTGCAATATATTTTTTATTTACTTAATAAAACTTACATACGTCAGATCAATAGTGGTTTATATCATTTACATTCATACAGTAAATCAAAAAAAAACGTTACACTGTCAATGAATATTTACAAAATTTAGAGAACGGTAATTTAGAAGGAAAATTAACGACAATCTTTGAGCGTTTACGAAATACTCCGTAATTTCGGAGTCGTCCAAGAAATAATTTACGATGTATGACATTCTATTATGGACCAGCAACTTGGTTTGTTACTTTATCGCCGGGGGAATATAATTGGGATGATCTGATTCAATATGTTCGTGATATAATTAGTCCACATTTCGATAAATAATCAAAAAATGAGGTTATGGCATCAGATCCAGTTTCTGTATCTCGATTCATTGAAAATAAATTTCAAGCAATGCTTCAATTTCTCTTATTACAAGATAATCCTATTGGTGAAATAGGACATTACTTTTGGCGACGTGAATATCAAGGTAGAGGAATACAACATTTTCATTGCATATTTTGGGTAAAAGATGCTCCTATATTGGGAAAAAATACAAATGACGAAGTAATTAATTTTATACTGAAGTATGTAACTTGTAGCATACCAGAAAAAAATATTTCACCCGATCTTTACAGAAAAGTAAATTCGTACCAAAAACATAACCATAACAGTTACTGTTTACGAAATAAAAAACAAAAATATGGTCATGTAAAATCAGTATGTAGGATTTCCTCGACCTGTTAGTGAACATTTTGTTTTGCGTGATACTGCTGAGTCCATTGCAGGTAGAAAAAATTTGAAAACAAAAAGTCGTCTCTATGATCTTATGCGTAAACCAAGTGAAATATATATCAATGATTATAATCCTGTTGTTTTGTGTGCATGGGAAGGAAACATGGATATACAATTCATTGGGGAATCTTCCACTATATTAACTCAATATTGTACTAAATACTCATGCCAATCAGAATCCGCTAATTTACTTAAAATATTAAATGATATTAATTCTACAAAAACCTTAAATCAAAAATTATGGAATATTGCTTTTCATACTTTCAACCACCGGGAAATTGGTAGTCTTGAAGCTGCTGATACGCTTTTGGGCCTTCCTTTGTATGGTAATGATCCAAACACTACTATCAAATGGTTGAATGTATCAATGATAAGAAATAGAATTGTAAAAAAATTTAATCCTATTAAAGAATTAGATCCGGATTCATAAGATATATTTTGTGCATCTCTAATTGATGATTATTATCCGAATCGACCTAAAGAACTAGATAATTTATCATTATTTAATTTTGCTACATGGTACGATGTCGTAAAAGTAGAAACTGTCAAAGAGAAGAATGGTGAAATTTACGGAATTGGCAATTCGTTTTTTAAAAAAAACGAACAAGAGGCTATTTAATTAATCATTTTAAATTTAATGTGGAGACTGAACCTAATAAATATTATTATGCATTACTTTTACTTTATAAACCGTGGAGAGATATTGATGAACTAAAAGATAACTTCAAAACTTATACTGACGCTTTTGCTGCCAATATTGATGAACTCGAAGACGCTGAAAAATATCATGAAAAATGTACTGAATTACGTAAAGGAATAGATTCTATCAAAGAAACCATCAAAAAACATTTGCAAAATGCTGAAGGGTCTAGTCAGCAACCAAATAAAAAAATTATTGATAAAACTGATAAAATTACAAATCAGTTAAATTCAACAGACGAAATTTCCCTTAATTTAAAAGATAATGAACGAAATGTAACAGATACTGATTTATTGAATATGATTTCTGCCTTAAACGAAGATCAATTCCGAGTGTTTAAGAAGTTAAACATTCTATCCAAACCGTAAATGAAATTCTACGTTTATACGTAAGCGGTGCTGGTGGTACAGGCAAAAGTTTTTTAATTGATGTAATTAAGTGTTGGATTAAAAACGAAATACAAAAGAATGTCGTTGTTACTGCTCCCACAGGAATTTGCAGCATTTAATGTTGATGGTATCACAATATATAAAGCATTTCAATTACTAGTTGAACATGGTCATGCCTGTTAGTACTATCAGTTATCTGATAACGCATTTGATGTCATTTTGATTATTATTGATGAAATATCAATGGTATCTAATATTGTTTTACTTTATATTCACTTGCGTTTGATGGAAATTTTTAATACTGTAGATCAAGTCGACGGTTGGTTTGGTAAAATACATATTCTCGTTTTTAGAGATTTATTTCAACTCCCACCGGTTCGGGAAGATCCAGCTTTTGTAGATTTATTACCTGAAAAAATTAAAAAATTTCTTGGTTCTCTAGGCAATTTCAATCTTTGGAGAAATTTATTTAGTTACGATGACTTAGTAATAAACATGAGACAAAGAACAGATCATGAGTACAGCTAGACCAAACTAACTGGGCTATGATCAGCCTTTAATGTTAAATAAATTATTCTTCAAGACGTCAATGGGACGTTATCCCAAAAATAATGTCACATCATATATGATTTAAATTAAAAAATTATCAACTTACCGTTTGTATCAACTTTTTTTCCAGAAGGAAAACAGCTTTTTTTTAGCTTGACAAAGATAGAATTAAAAGTATGGTTGAATGCCGAAAATTCAGTTTGATCCCATATCATCGAAAAACCAGTTACTATACATTTGTAAGCAGCACAAAAAACCTGCAAAATACGTATTAAACAAAATAGTGGATGAGAGGACGTTGAAGAACAACATTCAACACACTATCCTCCGTTTGCCTCCGTACCATAATTTTTATAACCTGATGGAACTCATTTGGGAAATTATGAAGACAACCTTTGACAAACATGTAGACCTCGGAAACGATTACACCGAAAAAAGTATGAATAGAGGGTAGAGAGATTTACTGGAGGAAATCACTCCTGAAATCTGGAAAAGCTGTTGCAGAAAAATAAGAAAACGTATCTTCAAAGACGTCTAGGAAGAATAAGTAGGTCGAGCAGCCAACAGCGTTCTGGAAGTCAGGAGTGACGACGATGATTATGACGATCATTATTATTCCCTCAGCACTAATAAATATCAGCTGATTAAAAAAAATTTTATTAAAGGAATTTTCTTCAGGAGATTTCGAACACATCATCTGGTTTAGTAAAAGTATAACTACTTTGAATCTATAAATAACGAACAAGATGAATGTATTGTAGAGACGAAAATAGATTATGAGTCCGTGATTGTAATTTAATAATATTATTTCTCAAGTGTAAATTTAAATCATTTCCTTATAATAGGAATACTGTCTCAAAATCATATTACAGAGTTTTTCCATACTCTCAACCCGAAAACATCTAATAGTTGCATTTGTCTAGTAGATACTTTAGGAATAATTATTATCTCAATTTCTTCATCCGGTACTTTGGCAGACGTGACAGCATCAGAACAATGTCCAGTCCACGAAACAATTAAATGTAAACTATTTTTTCTAATATTCGGAATGAATACATCCTTAAACCAGATTTTTAAGTGTTCAAAAATAAATTAGTCGATAAACGTCCAAAATATATCACATAAGATAATATTTGAATAGAATTCTTTACCTACGGTGAGTTTTTCAGTTTTCGATCTTTCTACATGTACATTATCTGGTCTAAAAAACGATGCTTCTATCCTTGGACCAAGTTTTCCAGTTGGTCCTTTTGACACAAGGAAAAGGGCAGTGATGAGTTCTCCATAAGGTATCAAATTTGGAGGTGATTTTTTTTCCTTCAAAACGTTTTTCCGCTAAAAAAAAATACGTGGTATATATTTTTCGACGTAGATTACTATATCGAAACTTCAGCTAAATCGGCGGTGACCACCTCGCGAGGTTCCCTTGTAAGTCATAAAATCATATTGAAAGCTACTTTAGTATGACCACCGAAGGATACTGTGATCGAATCATGTATGCTTCTTTCTGGAGGCAATCATTCAATAAAAAGTATTCTTTAAGGGCAATCTAAAAATATTTCACCACTCTGCGGCCCAGTAACTAGCGCCGCGTAGTGGTGAGAAATGCGAACTAATGTAGAATAATTGATTAAAAATTAGTTTAAAAATCGAGTAATGAACAAATTAAAAAATGCATGAATTTAAAAGCTAAATATTTATTTGATAATTGAAAACAACTAAACACAAGGTAAAATGCGAGATAAATTATATTTCACTGAAAATATAAATTAATATCACGTCGACGGTTTTCACTAATCAACACTTTTTATAAGATAAATATCTATAAATCGAAAAACGGAAATGATTAGTCGATCGATGCTGTCAAACACTAAATTTCGATAACAAATTAACGTTGATACAATTAAAAATAAATTCACAAAACTGTAAAAAGTAGCGAGTTAAATATGACTGTTGAACAGCCATGACACTTAACAGACCAGTGCCGTCTCGAAAAAAAATACTTTTTAGGGGCAAAACATAATTTTTATTCGACCAGTCGGTAAAGTTCTGTTTTACCACATACTGCCACCACCAAAAGATGGCACCATAGCGATTAGGCTTGAAATTTGTGGTGCCTCAAAACTCAAAAGTAAAATTAAATTAACAATCATTAATCCACAGGCTAGAATAAATAGATATTGACTTGGATAGACATTTTCTATAATTACCAGTATTGTTAACATGTATATTGTGAACAAGTATCAGTAATTGATATTGTCATTAATAAGTAACTCTTAGTTCTATTTATTTTTAAAGTTTTTTGATTCAAAATCTCAGATAGTACAGCTGCCTATATCGCTCAAGCTTAATTAGTTATTAATAACAGGACTTTCAAGTATTCAAGAATAATTATAAAATCATTGCTAGTGTTCTCAACAAGTGAATTCTTATCAAGTACCAGCAATTAATGTTGTCATAAATAAACAACTTTTAGTTGTCTTTACTTCCAAAGTTCTTTTCTCCGAAATTTTAGAGGGTATTGCTGCCTACATTGCTCCAAGCTTAATCAATAATGAATAAGTGGACTTTTAAGTATTCAACAATAATCATTTAATCATTGCTCGTGTTGTTAACAAGTACCAGCAATTAAGATTGTCATAAATAAATATCTTTTAGCTTATGTTTTTTTGAAGTTTTTATATTCAAAATCTCAGACAAGTATTTAATAATCGACAACATTCGACATTATAACTCTCGATCCACGCTGTACGCTTTGAAAATTGTTCATGAAGTTAAAGGTCTCTGAAGGTTAAGCTTCGCTGCGTCAAGTACCGGACTTAGTGTCCTTCTATGCTGAAAAGGTCTTTCTTCCACTGTTCTCGTTCACGTGTACACGCCATTCTTATTCATTCTTAACAAATCTTACAAGTTTGAGTCAATCATCAGTACTAGTGCTATTGAAAATCATCAGAGCCATTCAAGCTTCATTCTAAAACTAGAGTCAAGAAATATTTCAAGATTCTTCAGTGTAATTCAAGACATTTCATCGAGATTCATTTTGCATTGCATTGATAGGCTAACATTCAGTCTTCCTAGTTATCAATTCAAGTTTGTCAGTATACTTAGTGTACCTGTTAGTGCTTAAAATAAAGGTACTTTATTTTTTATAAAACCTGACTTCCGTTTGCTCTGTTCCGGCACAATCATCCCTATCAATAAACGGTTAGGTTAATTCACGAGTTGAGACTTTCTCAACATTATTATTCGTGAACAGTGAACGGTAAATTTTACTGTCCTTCGTATCCATTGGAGGCCTCATACCCCATAAGCGCAACATAAGAAATGTACACAATGTGTATGAATTTAGGAACCAATAATTTTAAAAATTCAAAAAGTTATAATTGTTATTCAGATATCTGATCATATCTATTGTAAGATAGGATGGGTATTTGTGAAATCAAGTACAAGTTGAATTTCTATATAAATGAGTTATAACATAGTTCTTTATTCTTATCACGGATTGCATTTAGAAAAAGGTCCTTACATTACAGATAGTCGTACAGAACTAACTAAAGACCTTAAATTCAAGTATTATTCAGGCAAAGAAATCTTAGCCTCTTCTGTATTTGTTTGAACATTACAGATGGTTATAAAAAATAAAACACATGCAAATACTCTTAAGATAGACCACCAAAAACTTCATAAAGAAAGAGTCCTTTGTATGACCCAAGTGTCTGAAAACAGGATTGTGTCTCGATTCTTCTCTTTAGAAATATTTATATAATTAGGTGTTGAGTTCAACCATAAGTTTAATATTCAAAAAGCTATTGAATGAAATAAACAAAATATTAACTAAATAAAATTCATTTTTGTTTAGAGAATCCAACAATATTACAGACATTGCAATAAAAATAGTTATCAATTTATAAAGGATAGGAAAATTTAGGACTCTTGTCCGACTCAACGTCCTAATAAAAAAGTTTATTAGAAAATAATGTTTTTTTTCTAGTCTTGTAGGTGACTGCTGATAAAATAAAGTTCTTTATTTTTCGCTGACTAAATTACTTCAAATGAAATTCTAAATTAATTCATGCTTTCCGAGTCGGAATTTCTTTATTATTTAGCTGCTGAACCACCTGACTAAATTTTATTTTGCCGGTGAACCTTTTGACAAAAATTATTTTGCCGCTGCACTTGCTTACAATACTTGAAATTTGTAATAAGAATTTTGTCTTTATCCAGAATATCTACGCGTTTTCCGTAATTATCATGAATTTATTGATGAAATCTATATTATTTTAATAGTTTTTAGTAGTTAGTAATGGTAAAGAAATATTTCCTACAATATTTAATTGTTCATAACAATACATTATTATATTTAATATGATTATTTTATTACTACTGCCTACAGAATGTTTTTATAGAATATTTTTTATAGAATTCCGTTTTTTTTATTAATATTTCTTAGAAAAAAATTATTAAGTTACTTTCAATAATCAGTGATTGTTAATTGCAACTTTTAAATACTTTTTTTTTTCATTCCGTATATTTTATTTAATTTTTCATTATAAGCTTGAGTTACCATGAATAGTATTCCATTTATAATATTAATCATTGTGGATTTGAATAAGTAAAAAAAAACAAAAAAATACATCAATTCGACGCAGCGCAGTGGAACTTGACTCGTTCTCTCGGCGTTAAGCAGAATTTATTGTGTACAGAACTTGGATGAGTGACCGACGGGAACATCAACGATTTTCTCTACATCCTGCTGGACCCCCTAAATGAAATAATCCCACTGAACCTCCTGAATTTTTTTTTACGTTAAACCTCTTGAAATATTTTTCCTCCTAAAGCCTCTGAATTTGTTGGAAAAATATTACAACGCTGATGGTGCTGCATCGGAAATTATGGAGGGGGTTCAGCGGCAAAATAAGAGTAAAATTTTGACTCGGGTTGAAAAACAATAAAAAAGAGACAATTTTAATTTGGGAATATTAAATGTTTTTTATGATAACAATAATTGTGTTAAAGTTAAAATTAGACTTCTACAGATCATACATGTTGGTATAAAATTTCCATCATTTTGTTCCCATTGGATATAGTATGTCCTCATTTCCAACATACACGGTGTGCATAGGCATACATGACCACATGAGATGACAACTGCATTCGATGTCCGGTCTCTGCATATGCAGCATAGAGACGGACCCATCGTTTTCTGGTCTTGTTGATTATTCTCTGCTTCCGTGTGCTCTATGTTACTAGAATTAACTGTCGTGGCCACTGAAATAGTAAAAATTATTGTAACTTTAAACAATCATGAAATCCGATGAATATGTCTGTCATCAGCGTTTCTTACCTGAAATATTTGAATCAACATCGCTGAGGTCACTTGCTGCAATGCTGATTGTTGAATCTGTGCAAAAAGAAGTATTATTATTATCAAGCCTCTCCAATAGATTTCATTATTGCTAATTTGTGTAATTTAAAATAAATATTAATCATGAGCTTAAAGACTACTACAAGAATGCTTAACTTACCCGAACGTATTGAAATAGTGGATGCTGCATCATTCTGATCACTCCGATTTTCCGAAATAAGATCTGCAACAAAAATAAAATAAATTAATCTTATTCTAAACAAATCTCATTAATACTTTACATAATGACCGACGGAAAGTCATAAATACAAAAATCCAAAATACAAATGGTTACTTACCGATTTTTTCGATGTTCACGTCAATTACTAGAGGATTGTAGACTAGTCGATCTCGTAGAAACGATTACCGATCGAATGTTTCCACAAATGAAGATCACATCGTTCACATTGGTATAGAACCAGTAGTCGACCACAAAACGTCTCGTCTTTACGAAAATGTTATCTCCAAAAACTATCCGGCTCATTTTGAAGTTCACTTCTCAACTGCATATTTACAACTGACCAAATGACATTTAAAATCAAGTTTTTAGGCCAGCCATTCCAGTTTTAGGTAGCTAGAAAACTTTTTTTAATGGCTGTAAATTACTTCGTTCCTCTAAACCAATCTGACACGAAAGACAAAAGATTCATAGGCCAGCTGTAAGGTCAGTGTGTACCCGAGAAAAACAAGACTGTGCGTATCTGATCAGATATGACAGATTTATTTTGACAAACGCACACTAACAGTTATTTTCAGCAATGTTACTAAATCGTAATTATGACATAAAAATATTTATTCAGAAGTAAGATCTAAACTTGATAAATTTTTTATGATCATTGACATCGTCTTTTGGTTTTATAATCATATCAAATCTGATCTGAGCAACGAACAGTTCCCGTTAATTGTGACTGTTTATGATTCCTGTACGCTTTTTGTCAGGCTCAATTAAGTGACAATAAAAATATTTACACGCTGTAACAATAACATTTGCCAGTCTTGTCAATAAGTATATTGCTAACAAATATCAACAATCATTCTTATTGAAAATTGGTAATTTTTTTTATTAATGTTGAAAACTAAATTTGAAAAAAGTAAGGTGACTGTAATAATCCTTACAATGTGAGGAAAAAAGTTTTTCGCGTCAAGTTTTCTTTATTTATTCTTTATTAAATAGAACTATTATACAGAGAGCTACATGTAACTTATACATTATTTTTAATCTCGATACACTTGCTTTTACAATTGTATACAATAATTTATAAAATTTCTATACAATAATCGTTTTTTTTTTTTTACACTTTAAAAATGAACCCAAAAAATGATGAATTGTTATTTTATTATCGTTTCATGTCTATTCTTAGCTAGTAATACATATTTTTAACTAAAATATCTATTACTACTCAGTGAAAACCGCGAGAAAGTGAAAGACTTCGTTCACCAAAAAAAATTTTGATTTGATTAATTTTCAACACAAGTATTTGATCATTGACTGGCTTAAGGAATAATTAACGGTTGGATCATTCTAGGTTGGAATACATAAAGGAACTGTTGCGAGAGGTTAATCATCAAGGCAAGGCCATTCAAATCAGCTCGGCTCCAGCTCCTGCAGCTCTAACCAGCCTAAGCTCATCCGATCCTACTCCAGCTTAACAACCTCCAACCACATCAGGTTGATAAGCTCCAATTAAACTTGACAGTCATGTTCAAGAATTAATTTTTATTTCTTTTGTTGTTAGCTCAAAGTGGCTCTTCCTTGTTAGCTCAACAGCTCTGCTCACCGCTAAGCTCTTCACCAGCTCTTGATTCGTGCTACAGCTCAGCTCGAAGCTCAGCTCTCCACTAGCTCTTGATCCGTGCTCCAGCTCAGCTCAACAGCTCAACTCAACACGCAGCTCTTGATTTATGCTCGAGTTCAGCTTCAGCTCCAGAATCATCTTTAAGCTCGACCTTTGATCGTCCGATAAGCTCTTTAGTAGCTCTATCTTGCTCTTTTAGTTTCTGTGATCCTCCAGCTCTTAAACAAGTTCAAGAATTGCCTGTCTCTCCAACAGCTTTACTTGCAACAGCTCAAGCTCAACTAATTGCTCCTGTTCTGGCTCGTCAACCAGTACGGATGTTGTTGGATTCAGGATCATAGCTCTCTTTGATAAGAAATAAGTTAGCTCGTCAACTCCAGCTCCCAAAACAACGATCATCAATCCTGCTCACTAGTATTGGCAACGCTGTTGCTGGTCGCACACGGGGTCTAAGCATCATTACGCGTAAATCCCTCTACTCAGACAACCAAATACAAGTTCCTGTTGACATGCTCAGCAAGATAACAACATTGCCTGCCTACAACATTGACAGCTCATCGTGGTTGCATCTCAAAGAACTAAAGCTCGCAGATCCTCAGTATGTAACACCAGGTAACATTGATATTTCTCTGGGCACTATACAATGAGCTCGGAGCTCAGACGAGGTCACGCCTCAGATCCTATAGCTCTCAAGATTATTTTTGGTTGGATCGTCTTCGTCGCGACTAAGTCAAGCTCATCGTCTCTCACAAGTCCAGTTCTCCATGTGAAACAGGATCACGATCTTCATGAACTACTATCTAAGTTTTGGGTTCAAAAAGAGACAGCTCAAGCACATTCTTCTAAGCTTACTCCAGATGAAGAACACTGTGAAGCTCATATCATCAAATCTCACTCAAGGGATGCAACCGGTAAATAAGTTGTGAGACTTCCAATAGTTCCATCACCACCAGCTCTTGGAGAATCCAAAACCCTAGCTCTCAAATGTCTTCGATCAATGCTCAAGCGACTCTCAAATGACTCTAAGCTCAATCAGCTCTACACGCAATTTATGAACGAATATCAAACTCTAGGACATATGAGGCGTGCTCCAGAAGTTCAATCAAGCTCAAGAGAAAGTCCAGGTATTGTATCTGGTGATCGCTCGAATGAGATGACCTTGGCACATGATACTTCGGTATCAGGAGGGTCGAGGGTCTCCGTAGAGGGGTCATTGGTGCAACCCAATGGTCTGCCTCATTTTTATTTGCCTTATAATGGAGTTCTAGGTGAGCAAAGTCTTACTACAAAGTTAAGAGTCGTCTTCAATGGATCAGCTCAGATAAGCTCTCGGTCAATGATGTTCTCCATACTGGTGCCAAGCTCCAAGTCGACATCTTCGACGTCTTGTTATGGATTAGACGACACAAAATTATCTTTAGCTCTGATATAACAAAGATGTTTCGACAGATAAACGTTCATTCAGCAGATTGGGATCTCCAGACGATTCTTTGGCTCGATGAACATAACAAATATAGTTCCATACTAGCTATTTCTTGCTGTACGAGTTCTACTTCAACTAATAAAAGATAAAGGCATTAAATATCCTCGTGCAATAGCTTCTATGACGAAAGGTCGTTATGTCGATGACATTTTCGGTGGCTCAGATACTTTGCGCGAAGCTCAGCTCATAGCTTAAGAACTAAAAAAGCTCTGCATGGCAGGGAGCTTCCCTCTAGCAAAGTGGTCAAGCAATAGCCTTGCTGTTCTACAAGCTCTAGCTCTTCAAAGTCTTTCAACTGCTCCTGCTCAAGGTTTAGATGATACAGAACTAAAAGTGCTTGGACTATCTTGGAGCCCTACATCTGATCAATTCATCTTCTCACCGAAAGCTCAACGCTTAAGAAACTAACGAAACGCTCAGTGCTCTCCGAAGTAGCTCAGCTCTTTGATCCGCTCGGATTCTCAGCTCCAGTAATAGTTGGAGCGAAAATGTTCATTTAAGAGCTCTGGTTAAACAAATCAGGATGGGATGATGAACTTCCTACTCAGCTCTCTCAACGGTGGACGCACCTACGAGATAAGTTACCATATGTCGCTCATGTTCACATCCCTAGATGGCTCAACACGATCTCCAGCTCATAAATAGAAATACATAGCTTTTCAGATGCATCGCAGCTAGCCATGGCTGCATGCATTTATATTAAAGTTCAAAACTCAAACGAATCCGCTCAGATCCAGCTCTTGTGTGCTGAAACTAAGGTTGCACCATTAAAACCAGTTACAATTCCTCGGCTCGAACTAACTGCTGCTTGGATTCTCTTAAAGTTCATGAAACATGCTCAAGAAGTACTCGAATTAGCTCAAGCTCCTATCTATCTATGGACTGATTCATCTGTAGCACTAACATGGATTCTTAGTCATCCATCTAAGTGAAAAGAATTCGTGAGAAACAGAGTTTCATCCATCCAAGAGCTAAATACAACCGCTAAATGGCTCTACGTCCCTGAAAATCCAGCGAATTGTGCCTCTCGTGGCCTTACTCCAACCCAACTAAGTGACTTCAAGCTCTAGTGGAAAGGACCTGAGTGGCTTAAAGGCTCATTTTCTTCTTAGCCAGCTCAACAGTTCAAATCTTCAGCTCTTGCTTACAAAGAAGAAAGATCAGGCGTCTTATTGCATGCAGCTGAAGCTACATCTGAAAAAGATCATCAGTTGTGGTCCCTTCTACCAAGATACTCATCGCTCTACAAGCTCTCACGCATTACCGCTCTTTGTCTACGCTTCGTCGCCTCTCTGAGAGGAAAAACCACCAGCTCGTTAGCTCACAATCCTGTAGCTTCACAAGAACAGCTCGATGCTCTGCTCATCTGGGTGAAGATCATACAACGACTACACTTTCCATTTGAATTAAAAGCTCTGCGAGATGGGCTTCAATTACCACTTTGCCTCTAAGCTCGCAGCTTTAGCTAATCAAGAAAGTATACTTGGTGTTGGTGCTCGCCTAACAAACTCTGAGCTCGGAAAAGATGAAATCCATCCGATTATACTCCCAGGAAAATCCTACTCTTCACAGATCGTTATTGATCAAGCTCATAGACAAACGCTCTATGGAGGAACTCAAGTAACTCTCATTCATGTTCGAGAGAAGTTTTGGATCCTAGGAGGAAGAGCTCTTATTCGCTCATTCATCGTGAGATGCGTGATCTGTGCTCGATATCGCGCTCGACGTGCTCAACAGCTCACGGGCCAGCTCCTAGCTGATCGTGTGGTACCAGTTCGACCATTTTACACTACTGGGGTAGATTATGCCGGTTCCCTCACGCTCAAGATGTTCCAGAGAAGAGGCGCAAAAACATATAAACGCTGGATAGCTGTTTTTGTCTGCTTCATAACTTCAGCTGTTTACTTAGAATTGGTGTCAGACAATTCTACAGAAGCATTCATTAAAGCCTACCGATGCTTTGTTAGTCGTCGAGGGGCAAGCTCAGTGCTCTATAGCGACTGTGGAACTGACTTCAAGGGAGCTGATTCCTTTCTAAAGGATCTCTTTCGTCAAAGCGAATCAGAAAACGCTCAGCTCATCAGCTCATTAGCTTAGGTGGGGACAAGATGGATCTACTCACCTCCCAGCGCTCCTCACTTTGGTGGAAATCGGGAAGCCACTGTAAAGTCTGTGAAGACTCACCTAGTGAGGGTTCTAAAATCATCTTTACTGACCTATGAAGACTTTACTGCTCTACTATATAGCTCGAATAGAGGCGGTGTTAAATTCTCGACCGCTCTCGCCGCTCACTGATGATCTCGACGATCTACGAGCTCTAACTCCAGCTCACTTTCTTCATGGAACTTCTCAAGGATTTCTTCCTGAAGCTGCTCTAACTCATCTCCCTGAAGCCGGGAGAAAAGCAGCTCACGACATTGCAGTCGGCTCTTCAGTTCTGCTTATTGAAGATAACTTCCCTCCAGCTCAATGGCCCGAGTCATCAATGTTCATCCTGGACAAGATGGACTCATTCGGGTGTTCTCAATCAAGACTTCGAAGACTACCCTCACAAGACCAATCACCAAGCTCATTGTTCTACCCGTGGACGAGTACCGCAAGGACGTTGCGGTAGACGGGGAGTATGTTAATCGCAACCTGTCAGTTGGACTTGCTCTCGTCCCAGCTTGTGCTTAGTCGAGCTCACCCGATCCGCTCGCCCTATCCTACCTCTTTTTCAGCGCTCAACTAATTACAGCTCGTTTTCTCCAACCTAGTCAATGATAGGTGTCCTACTATTGTGCTTGGTCTACCGACGGCGGCTACAACGTGTTTGCAGCCATTAATGCTCAAGCGACGCTCGAATACATGTGCTCGATTATCGCTCGTTCCTATTTTGCAAATCCTAATCGTTTCAAGCTCTTGATGAATTCTATTCTGTTACAATAAAGTTCAGTTAAGTTTGTAAATTGTTAATAAGTTATTGTTAACGTGAAATATACTTTATTTTTGTGATAAAACTGATAATTAAGTTCAAGAAAAGTCTCTATTGTGTGTGTGCACCTCTCCTGACCACATCCTACGGCGTAGCTCGATCGCTATCGATCTTTTAGCTCTAAATAAACTAACTCAATCGATAATTTCCGGTTCTCAAAATACAGGTACCATATCGAAATTTCCTTTCTACGATTCTATTAAATGTTAAACACGTTCGTAAATAATATTTACGAAGGTTTAATCATACTATTGTAAGAAAATTTATAATTTATCTGTGTTTTCGGACGTAATAGAATATTATTACGTGTCATTTATTAATTTCTTATCATTATCTGTCTGACGCAATCGTATGATTGGTACAAGTGACCAACGAACTGATTGTCCATTACAGCCTATGAATTCTTCTATAGCTGTTGTTGATTCACTCATTGCAAATTGTTCTTGCTCTTTATCTTCGTTATCATCATTGTTATTATTATCATCTTCGTCATCATTATTTCCTTTGGATTGTGATCTTGGATCAAGTAATCTCGATAAAATGCTATCAGTTGATCTTTCATTTTTTCCATCCAAAACTGATGATCATAATTGATTTGTATTCTATACAATCCCCCGTTTGTCTATATACATAGCCAACAATATTTTCTATTTGTTACGTGTAATTGATCTCGTATCTGATGATAATAGTCTGATATTTTTTTATCAATCTTTCTGTATTGCAGTGTTGTTTAACCCAATAACCTTCATATTGATCAATAATATTTTCAATCTTATAATCTTTAAGGCTATATGGGCACTTGATATCGACAAGATCATCATCACCTATCAAATCATCTGGTGATGCTCCTAGAAATGGTAATCCTTTATCAATGAAAATACCACAGTTTCGAATATTGACATTCAATTCCGCAGCTAACATATTACGAGCTTCCGGTTCATGCCTTTTACCGTGATTCACAGCTGGACTGTTTATTGAAGTCGAATACATCATTTTTCTTACAATATTTTGCCTCGTTTTAGCAGAACAAATTTCATTGAAGTGTGGCGCTGTCAAAATCGAACGACGGATTCCGTGCCAAAGTAAATTATTACTTTGGTCTATCGTCGCAAATTAAATTTCGTCACTTCGTCTTTGATAATCCTGTAATTTTTTATTGTGGTTTTCTTTGAGCTTTTCTACATCTTCTACTGGTTTCAACACCAGTTATTTATAACATTATTAAACGATTCAGCAATATTTTTTTTGTAGTCCAATAGTACGTCATTAGCCGATGCTATTACTACAGAAAAACAGGCTAATATACGATTCCGTATTTCTGCAGCCAAAAAATATTCACGATAATCATACCCTTCATTACTTTGGCAATAATGATCGTGACAACGATCATGGTGGCCAAATATATGATACGGCACGTTATCTATATCAACTTTGAATCTATTGACTTTATCTTCGAATGCGATACTATTTTGTTCTCTCCAATGTACACCTATAGCTCTTATAGTGTTGAAAATTTTTCCTGTATTGTCAGTGATTCTTATGTTAATTGCTCTTGACAATGGAAATGTTTCATTTCGTAACTGATAAGAAGCTACTAGGCGGCTGAATGTTCGCATAAAATTATTGTAACTAAATTGAGGACTTTTCGAGAGACTGACCAAATTTGTCGATAGTCTACGTAAAATATGATTCGAGCATAATGTTCGATGCACATCAATGTCATATTCTCTATAGACTCTTGCTGATTCTAGCGTTCGAAAAACGCTGCTGTCTCTATCACATAGAATATTCTTATAAATTATATCATGTTTTTCGAAACTTGTTCGAAATATGTCCAATATAATATTAGTTTCCATACTTGATGAACTTTTAGTATGATGGTCATTTCTCTAAAACGTATGTAATTTTGCATTACCCAATTGACATTGAAAACATCTTTTATGTGCTACACCAAAGTCTATCACTTTGTGTGTATGAAAATCCATTGCTACAGCCGCTCCGGATACCGAATTATATAATCCAGAATCGTAGCTCCTTTTACCCCAACATCCGTCCGTTACAACATCAGTGTATGGAACAGAGACATTATTTTTTGGGTCTTTAACAACTCTTCCAGATTTTAAAGCCTCCATTCGAGATTTGTGTCGTTCCTTTTCAATTGACTCATATGCTACTGTCGTACAAATCATTCCTACATATGTCTCTGCATTATCATATGAATTGTAAGAAAGACTTTGTAGATTTATCGATGCTAACACATATTCTAGCTGGTAAAATCTAGTTCTGTCGTTCGTTTTCATTATTTTTCTCTGCAACTATCATGTCGCATTGAAATCCTCGTGCGCGTAATATTTGTGACAAAATTGGAGGAATACATTTGAATCATGGTTTATCCATTATTCCATCTTTAGGACCAAATTCCACATTTTCAATCGTTAAATTGTAAACGTTACAATCGTTGGAATTATTGCCAGTCACTGCTATATTATTTATTATTAATTTATGTAACAAATCTACATCAGGAAATTTTATGAGACATGCTTCGCCATCATTACAGGTTTTCTCAAATTCATCTTTGCTATGAGAGTCCACAATATAACACTTTCTTTCTCGTGTAATAATGGCAGTCGATAACGACTTCGTTGTGAATATTGCACTGGAATTATTCAATGTTAATTGGAATAGAGCATCATACAATCTCGTTAAAATACTCGATTTTATTAAATTGCCATTATATTGTGTTCCAATGTCATATGAAGCACTCACACACTCAGTCACTATCACATCGCGTGGCACTCCATCAACAGCTAAATATCGATAAGATTCTTTATCAATACCGAGTACACTTATTAACTCTTCGTATAAGCTATTGCCAATCTTCAATATGTAATCTTATAAATTTGGAGTCCATAAATTCATTGGAATCAATGCAGCAAATACTATTGCCGATGAAGCATTAGCTGTATATTGCTTTCCTTTAGAACAGTACTCAAAATTTTTGTCATCACCCTGATGTATATTACAACAGATGATCTCATAAGGAGTATTATTTTCAATTTGATTTTCAACATCATCGATGTCGAAATTATTCCTCATTTTATTGCTAATCGTATCATGTATATTGACTGATATATTATGATTTATTTCATCATGAACATCATCATTAATAACATCTACGTCATCATTATGATTCGATTCATAATCAACCGCAATATTATTACCGATAAAATAATTATTATATAATTCATTAATCTCCGAATCACTCATACTATTTCGTGTTAAGGTACTCAACATATACATGATTTTATATGATGGACCCACATTTGTATTAGCCGCATGCATACAATTCTTAAGGTGACTGTATACCTCACGTACATTGTGGAAACACTAAAGATATGCTGCTTCATATGATAGGTTCGATTTATAGCCTAATTGGTCATTAAATGGCTCGTTTAAGACGAGAAATTAACTATCACGCGATATTAAGGCCACTGAAATATTACACGATGTAATAATCATCTCGACGTTGTTAATTTTGCATTTCTCTAATGACTTCAGTAATAGTCCATTATCAAAACTATAGTTATCAACTAAATGACCATGTATTTCATTCGCAGTATCGAAATAAACAGTCAGAGAATCACTTATTCTAATAACATGACCGATTTTATCATAATTACGCGTGTAGAAATTATTATCAAGATTAACAATGTTGTCCAAGTGCTCAATACTGCAATAAATGATAGCATCTAGAGTAGCAGACGACCACTTTGGCACATCAGTTAATTTCGATAAGATTGTCGCTATATACGACGTCATCAAAAATTTATCTCGACTACTTGTATCGTTTTTATATTGGATAAAATCATGATTACTTACGTTACTTTTGATGACTTTAAAACAATCAGGCAGTGAATTAAGGTTACGATTATCAACCTTACTGACACCGGGTTGAAAATCAACATCCATTTGGCAGTAGTTTGCAACTTTATCGCGCAAAAGTTCGTCGCGTCTCTGTGCAACCGCTCTTCGTCGGTGGACATTAACAGTCGTTTGTGATGACGATTTCTAACGATTTCTCGACCTTTGACTCAGGAACGCCAACTCCTGAAATCGATAAGAACAGAAAACCAATAAAATATATGTGAACGAATGGAAAATTATTTCTCATCAAAAGAAGATTTTACGGTTACCTGTTACTTTAAAATTGTATTAGAGCATTCAATTTCGTTGTATAGTACGTATTCAAATTGACTTCAACGAAGCTCGCGGTAACCACAAATAATAAATATGAATTTGTTTTCCACGTAGAGAGCTCGGGTACGAATAATAGTTCTACGCGGTGAATCGAATTATTATAAAGTTTATTAGACGTCTATGATAAGTATAAAGAAATATTATATTTTGAGCGCTGTTCTACATGTTATAATTATCTAGTAAATAACAGTCAGATGTGTGAAAAAAATATAACTTTCTGATTTGAAGTTACGAAGCTGATTATCAAGTTCATCAAAATGTCTCTAATAAAGAAAAAAAAAAATTCTATTAGTCGGACTGTTTACAATATTATGATGTAAATATCGATGAGAACTAAGGGAAAAATCTTAGTCGTTTATAAGCTTATTACCAAGTTATGATAAAGTCTAATATTAGAATGACACATTCTTACATCATTATTTAAACTGTGAAAATTACATCATAATTAACTAACTCGCTGATTTCAAGCTGCGGAGCTATTTGCTTAGATACAAATGACACTCCCACGAGATTTATTAAATCATTATCGAGTCAATCACAATGACTATCATAGAACCAAAAAAAAATAATATTTATAGCGATGTTCTACGTGTTATAATTATAGTCCAGTCAAATGAGAGAAATGGAATAATTCTGGTTTGCAACGGCAAACTAATGTTTTAAAGACCATTAGATCGAAAATTTTGCAAGGAATACGATGGTGTAGGTATAAAATGTTCAGCACTTATAGTAGAGAAGTAAATTAGAGTAAACGCCCCCCCCCCCTCCGTCTCAAATTTTTCGATTTTCAACGTAGATGTAACGAAAGTTTTAAGCTAAAGTGTTCTAGACATCTTCAAAAATATGTCTGCAAATGCTCGCACTTTCGTAATAACCGGAAGTCCTGCATTTGAATTTTTATAACATGAAAAAAGCTAAAAAAATATATAATTTGTAAGGTAGAGAATTATTAACTCTCACATAATGATCTCAATACATCTAAAAATGTATATACATATTTTTTACATCACTAAAAATTAGCATGTGTGCGAATTTCTAAATTTTCGTAATGACTGAAAGTCACTTTTTAGATTTTTTAAAGGTTGAAGAAATGGAAGAAAGATCTTTATTACAAGAATTGAGATTTCGTTCGCAAAAAAATTACTCTTATCGAGCTGAAAAATTGCACACATGTTTCCAATGTCTTTACAAGCATGTGTGCAAATTTCTAAACTTTCGTGATGACCGGAAGTCCCCTGAATGAAACCATTTTTTTTTACTTCCCCCCTTCCTCTGCATTTTAAACATTTTTTACTGACAGTATCGTATTCCTCGCGGTAGTACCTATCTGGTGATCTTTCAATCATAAGTTTGGCCATCGCAAATAAAAATTATCCTTTTTTCCTCCTTTGACTGGACAATTATTCGGTAAATATCAGTCAGGACTGGGAGAAGAATCTTACTTTTGATTTTCAAGTTAATTATAAGAATGAAAAAAAATAAATGATGACAATTTCTTCAAAAACATTCATTATGTAGATATATACATATATATTATGTAGATATATATATATATATGTATATTACTGACCTTTTTGCTGCCAATTTTCTTTTTTTTTCCGATATGCTACACCATTCTTCGCCTTAGCAGTTGTTTCTGACGAATCCATCACTAGGAAAGCTCTTCAATCACTTATCACTAATTGCAAATCTTTTCACTTTTTTTTTGCTATGAATGCGGCGGAAAGTTTTGCAAAATGAACCGAACAAACTTAAAAATAAAGAAAAATTGTATGACTGAAAAAGAGTGAGAATTGAATTAAACGATCCGAGACAAACGGTTCTATTCCCACAGAAAGAAGACTTGTGTTCAGGATAAAGTCAGTAACACGAATAATAAATACCCTGAGTTTTCCCATTGAATTATTGGCCGTTATAAAGTAAATGAACAAGTATCTGATATTTTTTATGATTTGAGTAGACATTTTTACTGGCTGATAAATGCGTTTGGTAAGAGGATTATAGTCCTTGTAGCAACCAGGTTTGTTGAGGAAAAATGAGAAGCTTCAAATGAAGGAAACAAATGTCTGAACTCATTTGATGGCACTTATTTTTAGTTTGATAACAATAATTGTTAGTATTTGTTAACGATGTCCTTGTCAACATCACTAACAATGATTTGTGAGTTTTTAAATAAAAATATAATGTAATAAAATAAAATATAAATCAAGCCTGGCGTAATACAGGCTATAGCCACGCAGCTATGGGAGAGGGAAAGTTTAAAAAAAAATAAAACTGTAGTCAACGTTCTATTCATTTGTTAATTACAGCATCCTCATCAACATATACAGCTTTGAGATGACAAACTGATAAATGGAGCGGTAAATTATCTTTGACATTCCGCAAATTTTTCTGCAAAATACTCTGCGAAATTAACTATCGGTCTGCGTGATCGACTGCTTGTTAACAATATTATTATTGTCCGTAGTTATTGCTTGCACGTGTTCGGAAAATGTTGTCTACGACCTATCTTTTCAAGCCGATTTTCAATATAGTCAGAAATATTATGAGATGCAATAGAAAAGATTATACAAATAAATTCGTTTTCAAGACAAACATGCTGGCAGCAAGAGCTTCTGAGTTTAAAGAAATATGAAAAGATTGAAACTAAATAAAAGTAAAATTTACTTATTTCATTACAATTGTCAGAATTTATAGACAATATACTTTAAAACAACCTCAACAATTATGATTATTAGGTATTTGTAAGTTCTTCAATTAATTATTAAGGAGGCTAGTAGCAATGCGATCAGCTGTACCCCCCAAGATTTAAAATATCAAAAATTTGGAAAAAAATAGAACTAAAACAGACTTGTATATTACAAAATAAATAATTATTACTTATTAACAATACACTTGTTAATAACATTAGCAATTATTATCACTACAAACTTGTAAATTTTTTAAATAATTATCAATAAAGCCTAAAGCAAGGCAGGCAGCAATACCCACTAGGATTTGAAATATAAACACTATTAAGGAAAAAAAAACCAAAAATTACTCATTTATGACACTATTAATTACTAGTAGTTGTTAACGATACACTTGTTAACAACACTAGCAATAATGTTTATTAAGTACTTGTAAGTTCTTTCATGAACTGTGAATTAATCTTAGAGCGATGTAGGCAGATGTACCATCTGAGATTATAAATATAAAAACTTTGAAAATAAATAGAACTAAAAGTTATTTTTTCATGATAATCTTAATTGCTAGTACTTGTTAACAATACACTTGTTAACAACACTAACAATGATTGAATAATTTTTGTTGAATACAAAAGCCCCTTTATTAATTATTAATTAAGCTTGAAGCAATGTAGGCAGCAATCCCATCTGAGATTTTGAAGAAAAAAACTTTGAACATGAATAGAACTAAAAGTTATTTTTTCATGATAATCTTAATTGCTAGTACTTGTTAACAATACACTTGTTAACAACACTAACAATGATTGAATAATTTTTGTTGAATATAAAAGTCCCTTTATTAATTATTAATTAAGCTTGAAGCAATGTAGGCAGCAATCCCATCTGAGATTTTGAAGAAAAAAACTTTGAACATGAATAGAACTAAAAGTTATTTTTTCATGATAATCTCAATTGCTAGTACTTGTTAACAATACACTTGTTAACAACACTAACAATAATTATCGTTGAATCCTTGATAGTTCTTCTATTAATTATTGATTAAGCCTGAAGCTAGGCAGGCAGCAATACCCTCTGAGGTTTTGAATGTAAAAACTTTGAAAATAAATCGAACTAAGAGTTACTTATTTATGACATTATTAATTATTGGTACTTGTAAACAGTTCACTTGTTAAGACCGTTTACAATTATTATCGCCAAATGCTTGTAGGTTTCTTCATTAATTATTAATAAAACCTGGAGCAATGCAGGCAGGCAGCAATAGCCTATCAGTTTTAAATGATACAAAGTTTGAAACTAAATAGAACCGTAATAACGTTCTCTTTATTCGTTTATTACAGCATTCTAATTAACATGTACAGTATTAGAGATTGAAATTAATAAATGAAGTGGAAAATAATTTTTAAACAAGTCTGCAAACACGTAGGTGAAACTTCACACTTTGCAAGGCAAAATATGGGTCAGAATTAACCAGAGCTATAAGGTTTCAAAAGTGAGAGATATATTTGTAGGACGCCATATTTGACGTAATTGTCATTACTCCTGTTTAAAAAAATTCTGTTTGATCGGTTCTTTTTTTGAACTTTATTATGTTTTAATCCTTGTTGACTATAGACTCAAGATGACTAGTTGTAAATGTTATTATTGAAACACGTGGGACCAAGAAATGTAGTTGTCAAAATGAGCATATACCCCGACAGTGTTTTTAAACAGACGAGCGTAGATAGGTTTTTGATGACTGTATTAATGATAAAGGTGATACTCTTTGAGATTTGAAACGAAAAATTTTTTTTAAATAAATAGAACTTTCTTAAAGTTTTTCCTATTCTTTTATTACAGCATCCTTAATAACTTTAGAGATTATAAAGTAATAAGTAGAGTGGAAGTATGGAATTGAAGTGTGAGGGTCAGTAAAATTTTGTATTTTTCATAAATTTTATTTTGAGAAGTAATTTTATTTATTCATTTTTATTCCATCGATTTTTAGCATTGTTAAAACTGCCTGTTGCGTTTTCACCGATTATTATGTTTCCGTTCATGCATTTATAAATATTTATAATTTTCTTGTCATTATTACGCTTGTTTTGTAACCGATATTATTTCTTCAACTGCTTTCTTCTTTCATTTCTTTTCATAGATTTCGAGGGTCGTGATTGTTGCTGCTGCTGGTGATGTGGTTGTTGTATTCTATTTTGGAGAGGTTGCTGTTTTTGATGATGTTTCTCTTGATGGTTCATAATTATGTGGGGTACTTGATTGGTTTCTCCGGAGTTTTTGACCAATATTTGATCGATCCTTTTTATTAAATTATTGACTGATTCCTGTAAAATATGATTTCATGAAATTTTGTATTCATTACTCGGCATTTTTACTTGTTTTTTTTTCCTAGATTTAGAAATAGTTACAGCTTTAGTTGTATTGGCAACGTTTTTATTTAAAGTTTTCACTGGAGGTTGTGAAGTAGCCATATTTGTTTTGTTGAAACTAGCTATAACATGAAAAAAAATGGATTGAAATTAAAAAAAAATATATATTACAAACAAAATTGAAAAACACGATTTTTCTTATTCAATTATTAAGCATTTACATAAATCCTTACACGAAGAAACAAAATTTTTTATTTGCTTTTACTTTAAATTTTTGGTGGAAGTCTTTTGAATGTCATAGACAATTTTAATTATGAATAGATAGAGAGAATTTTATGTATTGTTTATAAAATTGGGAATGAAAACTACAAGAGGATGAAAATAGGGATCGTAAAAATTGAATTTATCTATTTTGCAACTCATGAAAAACCTAAAAAATTGCTATGCTATATTCTACTTTTTAATATACTTCTGCAAAATTAATTTCACTTTCTTGAAAAATTATTCGATAGAACTATTCTTTAGTCAGACAGTAAAAAGTTTTTTCTTCGTGTATGACAAGTTAATTAAATACTTACACAATGATTGTCGGGTTGAATAATTCATTATATACAGTATAAATTTACAAATGACAATTTATAATTCACTCCACCGACACGTTTCTTTCTATTCATGAAAAACTAAGTTGTGATAAAATTTAATAAAACTTGAAGTTTAAAAAAAAAAAAAAAGGCACGACGTAACAAATCATTTATTAATAAATTGATATCCGTGTGTAGATTTAAAATTAATTGTTTCGAAGTGACACTATTATTAAATGTTGTAATTAGTTGAAGAACAAGGTAGATGGTACAATAGTTATTATTGATATAAATAAGTAAGTTATAACTTTATGAGTTTCTAATTTTCTTATCATTTTAAACTGCATCCATCCCTCTAGGCTGAATTAATGATTAGTTAAAAATTTACGAAATTTTCACAAGAATGATTGCCAGTAGTGTTAACTAGTATATTGTCAACAATTGGAAACATTTTTTTTTGCTTCGTTTATGTCTACTGAAGGGAAGCAGCTGTACCTCTGAGATTCAAAAATATAAAAAATTTAAAAATAAATAGAACGAATATCAGTGCTCTGCAGTGGTCTGGGTGCGACTCAAAAGGTCCACACGACCAACTTCCCAGTGGAAAAAATAGAAAAACAATTTGAATAGAACCCGTTTCCATTTTTTATAACAAATGGAATTGTTATAAACGAAATGAGTCTGTTTTTATTCATTTGATATGGTTAGTTATTTTATTTCAGTAAAAGAAAAAATTGTGCGTTAGAAGAATTCGAATGTACCTCATAGATCCTTTTTTTCATTATTTACAACGAATTTCATTGTTATACACAAAAAAAAGTATGTTTTCATTTATGGCATACGGTTGGTAACATTTTTTTAGTAAACGGAAAAATTATGCGTTAAAAGTACTCATATATATAGAAAGGGTCCCTATTTTCATTGTTTATAACAATTTAAAACTTATTATTTAAATATTACTATGATCAATAATCACTTGTTAGTAACAATGTTCAATTGTTATGAGCACAATTCCATATTATTGACAATTATTATTGACTATTATAGCGTCTTTAATGCTGTTTTCTCTATCCCAACACAAGTTTAAAATTTTTTTATTGCTGATTTCGTTTTTTAAAAATTTATTTTTCTATGAAATACTGTCATCATATTTCTGTACAATTATTCTAAACATTTCATGTTCATATTTTTCGAAAGATCTCGAGATAATCGAGGCGAAAAAAAATTCCGAACGTACGTATGCACATACGCACATACGTACATACACACACACAGACGTCCACGTGAAAACTGTCGATTCATTCTAGAATAGGCTTTCAAATTCATTTATTATCAATTTTTTTCAGCAAAAGAAAAAATTACGCGTTAAAAGAATTCAAATATATCGTATAGATCTCTATTTTCATTGTTTATAACAGATTTAATTGTTATAAACGAAAAGAATGAGTTTCCATTTATGTCGTACTGTTAGTAACTTTTTTTTAGAAAAATAAAAAATTACGCGTTAAAAGAATTCAAATATATTGTATAGATCTCTATTTTTATTGTTTATAACAATTAAAAAATTTTCTATTTAAATATTATTATGATCGATAATCATTTGTTATTAACAATGTTCAATCGTTATGAACACAATTTCTTATCATTAACAATAATCATTGACTATTTTATTATCCTCAAGGCTATTTTCTCCATCCAAACACAAGTTTAAAATTTCTTTATTGCTAATTTCGTTTTTTAAAAATTTTTTTTTCTATGAAATACTGTCATCATATTTCTGTACAATTATTCTAAACATTTGATATTCATATTTTCCAAAAGATCTCGAAATTCCGTCTAAAAAATGGTATAATTTATAAATTGCAGAATTTAGGTAGTTTACTATTTTTTCAGTTTTTTGATTCTGCCAAAAAAATGGCTCCACCGATTTTCCTGAAAACTCTTCCAGTTCTAAGTTACGTAATTACGCGTCGAATGCAATTGGTCCCACATCGATATCATTTTTTGTTTTGAGATAATCGAGGCGAAAAATAATTCCGAACGCACGTACGAACATACGAACATACGCACATACGTACATCCACACACATAGGATTTGGGCGTCTTTTGATGAACTACTTCTAATGGATTCATATCACACGTACAAACTGTCTGTTCACTTACTGAGAAAAA